>NC_079223.1:46333962-46456462 GCF_029633865.1 Lampris incognitus | reverse complement strand
CCTAAGCTAACCGCTAGCCCATGCAGACCGGCAGTTCTGACAGTCACCCTGGCTGGTGTACGGCCTCAGGACAGTGGAATTTTTGGACTGTGTTGTCAACTGTGGTTTGTTTATTGCTCTGTTCTCTGTTTTTATATGTTTTTGGTGGCGTCGTCTTTGGGAAATTTGGGACGTGTGTTTTTGTCTTGGTCTCGCACTGCTGTGGGCCCGGGGAAACGGAACCCAAGTTTCTTTCGTGTACATGAGTACACGAAAGAAATGACAATAAACTGTTCCTGATTCCTGAATTGCTTTGTGTGTTTTTATCTTGCGTTGCGACTGTTCATGCTGCTGCACAACCAATTGCCCCTCTGGGGACAAATAAAGTTCTACTACTACGAATACTACTATTAGTAGTACTACAAGGATACCGTGTTGTTCTGTTCACAATAACTTCACACGACAGGTAAGCGTCGTACCGCTGACACCGTATTTCAGTAGTTGTTAAGAAATACTGAATTATATTTCAGATGGTAGTACGGGCCCTGGCAGCTTGTGAGCACACACGGCAAAGTTAACAGTTGTTTTACAGGCCAGCAAGAATGCATATTACTGTATGCTTCGTGGTGCTGGAGTCTCATTAATGTGTGACTGGGGGATGGGGGCTCACCTAGGCGTTTGAAGCAATTTACCAGCCGCATCACAAACGGCTGCTAGGTTGTGTTTTGGAGGCCTTTTACTTAACAGATCTTTGAGTTGGGGTACCAAACGCCACTGCTATGTAGGATTTCTGTGAGACTATTTAAATACTCCCCTTGGCTGAGCACAATGAACATCTTATCCTCGTACAGAATCCCTTGTTTACGAGCTGTGATTCAAGACTAAGAACTACCCCCCCCCTTGCAGTCTGTGTCAGCAAGCCATTCAGGGCATTCGGGTAGCGTGGCGCTCTATTCCATGGCCTACCAACATGGGGATCGCTGGTTCGAATCCCCGTGTCACCTCCGGCTTGGTCAGGCGTTCCTACAGACACAATTGGCCGTGTCTGCGGGTGGGAAGCCGGATGTGGGTATTTGTCCTGGTCGCCGCACTAGCGCCTCCTCTGGTCGGTCGGGGCGCCTGTAGCCCCCCCCCCCCCATGCGCTATGTCACTCTGGCGAAAGTTCTCACTGTCAGGTGAAAAGAAGCGGCTGGTGACTCCACATGCCTCCTCCGATGCATGCGATAGTCTGCAGCCCTCCCCGGATTGGCAGAGGGGGTGGAGCAGCTACCGGGATGGCTCAGAGGAGTGGGGTAATTGGCTGGATCAACTTGGGGAGAACCCCCCCCCCCCAAAAAAAAGGTCATTCAGAGACTGACAATAATGAAGGTGGGATAAAAAAATCAATTTCCTGTAAAATCGCAGTACTCTTACTTAATACCACATGTCCCTTGACTCGCAGAGCTGAAGCACAACAAACACGACGCGGGGAGGTTTGTTGGGACGGTTTCTGCATCTCTGGATGTTCGCATTTGAACTGTTCGAGTGTTTACTCTGGAAAGCAACACATTTTTTAAGCTATTGTAAGACATGGAACTTCCATCCATCCATCCATTATCCAAACCACTTATCCTACACAGGGTGGCGGGGATGCTGGAGCCTATCCCAGCAGTCATCAGGCAGCAGGCGGGGAGACACCCTGGACAGGCCGCCAGGCCATCACAAGGCCGACACATTCACACCTAGGGACAATTTAGTATGGCCGATTCACCTGACCTACACGTCTTCAACCTTCAAATACTGACGTATCAAATCGCAATATTGACAATATCACAATCTTTGAAAAGTCGTAATATGTGTCCAATTGGCACTTGAGTATCGTCGTAATATTAAATCGGGGGGTATCTAGTTATTCCCTGCCCAGGGTGAGAAGTCATACGTACTGAGGGGAGGCAGACATCAGACACAACCCTATATCAACCACTTCTCTGCTAGGCTTCTCTTCTGCCCCTGCCACTACGTAAGAACCATATGCACCCCTCATGTCCACCCCAACACACATCTCAACCACGTTCAGCCAAGGTCGAATTGCATTACAAGCAAGCAGACAACCACCACAAAACACAGCTGTGTCTTGCAGGTTGTCATGCCAGCTCCTGCTGTGGTAACCATAGAGCTTGTTCAGGAGCTTTCTTGTTTGCTTGGTTTCTATTCTTATTCATGGATACGTTTTTCTCCTTCCCTTGGCGTGTCCCATTCCCTAAGGTCCCACCACTGCAATACTCCGAATGCAGGACCTAGACTTTCACTTGTGTCCTCCAATGCATGTCAAAAGTCTCCGACCGCTTCTTTTCACCTGCAGGTTTCTCCCATGGACTGTCTAAAAAGGATGGACATAAGCACTTGTGACACCACCCATTGATTTCTGGAGGGGCATTTGAAGCTGGGGTGAAAAGTTAGTGGCAGACAGGTTGACAGACCTGTCAATCAAGTCAGCAAGCCTCTTAACATGGCACTTTTTTAATCCTAATCTTTTTAATGAAACAACAATTTTCCAAATAACCAACCTCTAAACTGTGTGCCCGACTTGAAAGTGGCAACTGACGCCCCAGCTTCTTGCAGAAAAAAAGATTACTGACTGTATTTGAAGGTAAAAGTTGGAAATTCTCTGTCTGACTTACCAAAGAAGGTTGAATCAGTTCATCTGGATACAAGTTTACTGACAGACATGTTTCTATGTTACACATCCGTCTCCATCTCACACTGCTGTGATTGCGGTTGTTGTCAGTAAACGTTCTGCCCAGATCAACTGATTCAACAGTCTTTGGTTTTCTTACGTAAGCTTGATGAAAACTCCTCAACACGTGTCTCAAATTTCAGGTTGATATCTGCACACATTCACGAGTTACTGCAATTTTATTGAAAATTAGCTATTTTGATAAAATGTGACTTGCTTGTATAATGAAACCCTACGGAATATCACAAATCCCAAAAAGTAACTTTTTTCCGGCTTGGTCTAAAGACACTCTGTACCAGATTTGGTGACGACGCTCAAAATAGGAGGAGTAGCGAAAAAACAGATTTGAACAAAGTTCAAAATGGTGGACACTCTTTCAAAGCTCAAATGGGCGTTGCCTCTATCTTTGGATTCGTCTGGACCCAGAGAATCCAGGAAAAAATAATTCTGTTTCTGAGACTAACGGTTCTAAAGTTATGGGCCTAAACGCTTTGGATAAAAACGTCTGCTAAATGAAATTGTAAACATAAAGTTTGTTGTTATAGCGCCACTGTCTGGCCAATCAGTATCTTCCCTTTAACATTTTTTAGTCTGAGTAGTGGGTGAGATTTCCAACCTATTTGCCAAGGTTGGGAAAGGTACGGTTTCTGAGACCCATATATACTTTTAGGGCAGAATTAATAATAAATAAATAAGTAAGTCCGGCTGAGTCATGACCTAAGATTATGCAAACCGAATTTCGTACAAATCCATGCAGCCGATTACGAGATATTAATTTTTTAATTTTGTGGCGCCCCCTAGAGGTTAAGCGCAATGCACTGTAATACGTATGCTTAGCGAAAACTCCTGAACACGTGGCTCAAAGTTCAGGTTGATATATCAACGCGTTCATGAGTTATTGTTATTGCTATTTTGATAAACTGATTGGCTTGTATAATGAAAGCCTAGAGAATATATATTTAAAAAAAATCTAAAAAATAACTTTTCTGGCTTGGTTCAGAAATAATCTGTACCAAATGTAGTGACAATTGCTCAAAATTTGTAGGAGTAGCGAAAAAACAGATTTGGACGAAATTCAAAATGGCTTTCAAAGCTCAAATGGGCGTGGCTTATATGTTTTGATTGGTCTGGACCCCCAGAATTCAGGGGAAAAAAAGAATTTTGTTTCGGAGACGTACGGTTCTAAAAATTATAGGCCAAAATGTAAAGTTTGACGTCATAGCACCACGATCTGGCCAATCACTATAATTCTTTTTGTCTGAGTAGTGGGTGAGATTGGCAACCTACCTGCCAAGGTTGGGAACTGTAACTGTTACAGTTTCTGAGACCCAGATACTGTTAGGGCAGAACAATAATAATAATAATGAAACCGAGCTATTTTCTCGCCCGGTGCGGGATTCGATACGGGATTTACCGCACCACAAGGTGACATCACTAACAGCTCGACTAAAGTGTCAGACCCCCTAGTCGATCGGCCAGTGGGTCTTATTGGTAGTTTACAGTCGTCACCCTCTCCCGGAAGAGCGCTCTCGCGCTTTTTTTATTCCCGCGCCCCAAAGAGACTTCTGAGGATCTGCACGCTTCCGGATCCCACCGCTGCCACCGAGCTATTTTCTCGCCCGGTGCGGGATTCGATACGGGGTGTACTGCACCACAAGGCGACATCACTAACCGCTCGACTAAAGGGTCAGACCCCCTAATCAATCAGCCAGTGGGTCTTATTAGTAGTTTACAATAATAATCCTAACAGATACTACGATAGGATTCCAGCAGCTTTGCAGGTTGGACCCCTAACTATTCTAGTTATCTGTTAACCTCCCCCCCACTTTTGTCTGTTTCTATCTGTGAATGCCCCTCGCTTTTCTAAGACTCACTCCGCATTGACAGGCGAATTCACATAGAATGGAATTGCGCATCCCTTATAACCGCTATCTGTCCCTTCTCAAGGTCCGATTCACAAAACGTATTGCACGAATGATATCACAGTGCAAACACACCCATTACGTTTCGCAGCCGAGTGCAATTATTCATGTGGCGAAGTATAAATGGTTGGCTTTGCGCCAAGAACACGGTAGGCATGTTCAATGTCACCCTTGATGTCATCAAGTATAGCACGAATTGATTGACCTGGTAACCCGTATCTGCGAGTGATTTCGGTCTCAGTTAAATCACAAAGTGGTATTCTCCTTCCACATATCCGCTCACAAGCACGCCCGGTATGACTACGCCTTCACCAGGCTACAGTCACTGCTGCCATGACCACTGGGACGTCCGGGCATCGGTTACCTCCAACTCTCTAGAGACATCAGTAGTGTTCACTCTAACTGCGCGCGGCTATTAGCACCGGCGTTTTGCAGTGAGGCTCATCTGCATAGAAAGGGGCCAATTTTACGCCAAATAGCACCAGAGCACAGAGACGCTATTTGCTTGGCAGCAAAGTTTGGGGGTGCACTTCACCCTTTGTGGGTGCTTTGAGAATTACACGGCTTCTTTTTGTCCCACTTGTGCAGGTTTAGTGGCCACAAAAGCCGTGCAACCCTTTGGTGAATTCGCCAGTGCTTCGTCAGCTTGCTATTTGGGGCGCTTTAACTGGGTGCTGTCCCTCATGCCTCTCGGCGTTCGACAGACCAATCGTGAGACTTCAGTGACGTTGTTGGTCACCTGATCCAGCAGCCCAATCGTGTAACTGTGTCGCTCACTGGCGTCCGGGTAGCGTAGCGGTCTATTCCGTTGCCTACCAACAGAGGGATCGCTGATTCGAATCCCCGTGTTACCTCCGGCTTGGTTGGGCGTCCCTACAGACACAACTGGCCGTGTCTGCGGGTGGGAAGCTGCATGTGGGTATGTGTCCTGGTCGCTGCACTAGCGCCTCCTCTGGTCGGTCGGGGCACCTGTTCGGGGGGGGACTGGGGGGAATAGCGTGATCCTCCCACGCGCTACGTCCCTCTGGCGAAACTCCTCACTGTCAGGTGAAAAGAAGTGGCTGGCGACTCCACATGTATCGGAGGAGGCATGTGGTAGTCTGCAGCCCTCCCCGGATCGGCAGAGGGGGTGGAGCAACGACCGGGACGGCTCGGAAGAGTGGGGTAATGGGGCAGCGTCCATGAGCTATTTTTAGCCCTCCCCGAGTGAAAGCGGAAGCTGCGCAGCAAACGGAAGTCAGACATCAGATGCACTAGACTACATTAGAAGTAAGCGGTTTGTTGTAATTTTCTTCCTTTACATTCGGGGTTAATATTATGGGATTTATGGCAGCATATACGCGAGTTGGTGTTGTAAACACAGTCAGGCTGTACTGTCTAACGTGCGCCGCATGTCTGACTTCCTGTGACGCGTACAATTGGGGGCCGGATACAATTGGGGAGAAAAACAGGGGGGGGGGGGAGCCACACACACACAAAAACAAAACTGTCGCTCAGTCACTCCAAACATGATCAGTCATGGACATTCACGTAGGGCTGGCCTGCTGGTCCAGTCCAGCCGGAAAGTTACCTGGCGCCACTTTAAAAGGTCTCCGGTGGAACTTTGCAAAAACTATGAAATGGCATTAGCTGTTATTCTTGCAATTATACTTAGTAACGTCATGCGTTTTACCAGTTACTGCTGTCTGGGACTTGGCCCCATGCACTGGTCACGTCCGCTAAGTGACCGAATGCTTCAGCATGACCATGTTCCTCATTTTCCCTCATTTCCTCATGTAATCCCCTCCGTCTTGTGTGACTGAAACAGTGGGAACGAAACTTTTGGTACTCTCTGCTTGTTGATCTCTTCGGCAGGGTGAAAGCCTACCTTTATCAAGATTATATCCGCCAACGATCGCTTTCCCCACTGTCCTATTTAGGCATCCAGACACCCGCGGGTTGGCCAGGAAGCTCATGTTTAAATAAAGAGCTTTGGGCTGAATGAACAGAGAGCCTCTTTCACAATCAACTCACAACTATTTCCCACATCTGATGTCATCAGGCTGCCCTCGGCATTCTGGGGATGTGACTCACTTCAAACTGGATACCAGAGGCAGCAGATAGGAGCGCTCCCGTTAGCCATGCCTTCTCACTGGTGCGCCTAAAAAGACTAAGGTGAGGCCGTGTGGGAGGGCCCCAGCCGCACCCAGTCCCAGGGATGAAATTACCGGTATATTAATTTTCCTTTCTCCTTTTCGTATTAGGAATACAGCTACAGAGGGCTAGTGTGAAAGTCTCCTACTGCAGCCAACAAGACAAAGACAAGCAACACAGTTCATTGAGATAGAGCAACATTTCGCTTTCTCCATCTCTGTTTATCACATAAGCTGCTTGAGTACTGCCAAGGGAATTCAAAGCCTTTTACCAAAATAGACCAAGGCTCTTCCTTGGAAGAAAACCTCATGGTGAGTAGCAACAAGGAGACAAAGAATTCCAGACCCGGCATTTCGGAAACAAACGGTCCAGTGTGAGAGAAGACCAATCGTTGGGCTGGATACCGTGTGGATGAAATATCTTATTTCACCATGTATGAATATGTATGTGTTCACACTAACCGACGCACACACACACATTGACGCGACCGGCTGGGATTGTGAATACAGACTCGGAGTCGTCCTCTAAAGGCTCCCCATCAGTTCAAGTCCTAACACACAGCTGGCCAGATGGTAAGAGGGGGTGAGCTGGTGTTTACAGGGAAGCTGGTAACAGGACCACAAGCTTTGTGAGGAACCAAAAAGGAACTCCTCTGGGCCCCACCCCAACCCAGTCCACCCATCCGGCCTCCCTCCTCATTCCATGTCATGAGCAGGGGTTACAACCCAGTATTACTCAAACTACAATCAAGGACACCGACATGGTTTCTGACTGAAGATAGTTCGGCACCGTTGTCAATAACAAGCTTTACTCTGAGACGAACACGGGCGGCACAGAACGTGTAGCGGCCTTGTAGGGTCATCTTAGTCTGGTACACAAAAACAGAGATGACAAAGCTGGCCAGGGCGGCAAGTAAGGTGATTGGGGTGCAACAAACCCAGCTCCAGAACAGTCAGTCCTGGACTGCCCCGATCACCCCCCCGCCCCATAAGGAGTTCAACCTCCTTTCTTCAGGTCACCGTTTAAGATTGCCCAAAACAAAGACACAGCTTGGCGGAGTCGCTTTTATTCCAGCAGCCATTGATACGCTTCATCTTTTGACGCAACACGTAGACACGGGCACATTTATTCTCCCGCGTGGCACTTTACAACCGGTCTGGTTCCTAGTCTTTCGCTTTTAATTCAGACTGCTGGGTGTGTCGTCTCCTTTTAATGCCTTGCTCCAAACCAAATTTGCTTCATGACAATAACGTTAAAAGCTGAGGTTGAATTCGGAGGAGGAGCAGGGAGAGGCTCCTGCTAGGAAGTCTAACTCCGAGATAGTCATCCTGCAAACAGACAGTTGTTAAAGAACAGAGGGCTGGGAGGGTGTGGGGGGGAGAGAGAGAGAGAGAGCGAGAGAGAGAGAGAGAGCACAGCTGTGGAGAGGCTTGAACAGATAGCTTTTGTCTCGATAATGGCCTCGAACAGGAGTTGCAACACAGATTAAAGACGTGCAGAACGTTGTGAGCGACACACTTGAAGGAAACGTTGCACGAGTCCCTCACATTCCAGGGTGGGATGTCCCAACGTGTCATCAGGGCAACATGGCAGACGGCAGGGGAGGGTAGTGAAGGAAAGTCTAGGAGGAATTGAAGGTGCTTCTCACTTACCTCAGACTTATGGAAAGTGGTCATACTGGAACTAAACATTGTATTCCCCCCTCCCTCCCTCCCTCCCCTCGCTTGCCAAGTGTTTCCGACGCCACAAATCATTACAAAGTGGCCTTATGTGAAAAGCATTCCTCAATGTATTCCGTGGCCGGCCGAGCCGAGCCAAAGAGCCAAAACGAGAATGGATCATTCTTCAGATTAACACGTACGTTGTGCAATCTCTTATCTCTTTTTCGGCCTCCATCTCCGCCTCCATTTCATGTTCCCTCACTCTTGCCTCTCTCGTGCGAGGAAGGGCGAACCGAGAAACGTTGGAGTTTTGTTTGCCGAGGCGGCGTGTCGTGCACCGAGACCCGAGTTGTGAGCGGCAAGTCTGTCTTTAATAATTAACTGGTAGGTTGCAACGCCACTGCAATTTACTGGCGCCATTACTATCTCATTACAAGGAAGTGGATTCCTGACAAAGGCCCTCTGTGTACGAGATGTACAGCATTTCCCTTTTCACCAGCGATTACTGAGAACATGAATAAACTAGACTCCTCTCTGAAGTGGAAACGCCTAAACAGCGTGTAATCATCACTTCCTGTGGCCGCAGATTACGCCACAGGACTTACCCGAAGGCCCCGGGCTGCTAAGGTGAAGGAGTGGGGACAAGGGTGTGTGTAGTATTGCAGTTCGGAGGGGACGTGTGTGTTGTGTCTATGTGCGCCCTATACCCCGTCAGTGCTCGGGGGGGGGGGGGGGGCTTTTCACCTGTCCACCCCTTTCACATCAGTTAAGATTAAAGCAGGAGGCACGGAGAGAGAGAGAGACCATTCAGAGAGAGATAAGGGAACTGCAAGACCTGTTTGCTACCCTCAGCATTCGCCGGGCAATTCCTCACAGGGGGATTAACGGGAATGACTCACGGATACAGGGAGCAAAGCAGCCTATTTGGTGATTTGCCAATCACCTGCTTTGGAGTCGAGAGAGCGCGAGAGCGCGAGAGAGCGCGCGAGAGAGAGAGAGCATGCATGCGTGTGCTGTTGCAGAGGTACACTGCTAATTTGGCCACCGCTCGCGAGCCGACACCTGAGCGTCATTTACCTGCATCTGTGCGCGCTGTACGTCCACGTCGCGGACCGTGTGCCTCTGGCCGGCACAGCGAGAGATGCAGCAGAACTGGCAGACGGCCACCTGCTCGTCCTCGCAGTGGAAGAGCCTGTACTCTTCGTGCCGCGGGCAGCTCCAGGCCCTCAGCTCGTCGACGTCCACCAGCAGGTGTCCCGGAGCCGGGCAGGGCTGCTGCAGGTGAGTCTGGACGTGAGACTGACAGCAGGGCTCTTTGCACCGCAGACAAACTTTGTGCACCGGCAGCGGGGGGCCCCGCCGGCACAGGACGCAGTGCAGCACGGCGGGGGCCTTCTCGGTGTTGAGCGCGTTGAAGCGCTCCACGATGTTGGCGAGCTTGAGGTTCTTCTCCGGGGCGGGCTTCTGGCTGTAGTCGCGGTTGCACTCCGGGCAGCGCACGGCCGCGGCGTCTTTGGCCCAGGCCTCCGAGATGCAGCCCTGGCAGAAGTTGTGCTTGCACGGCAGCTGGATCGGCTCGTCGAAGACGTTGAGACAGATGGGGCAGAGGAGCTCCTCTTCGAAGCCGTTTTTCCAGCTCTCCTCCATGACGTCCGGCCGGGGTCCGAAGCGGTTGTCCTTCGCCTTAAAGTGACACAAACTGACAGTTAGCACGAGGCAGAAGTCATACAGTCCATCCCCTTGGGCCGGACTCGTTTTTTTTTTTTCAACGACCCGGCGTTTGGTTTCGTCGAGTCGATAAAGAGGAAACGCGTCCTAGTCCTGCTCTTTTTTTAAAATCCGGTTCTTCAATTTACAGAACGGATTAAATGCTTTGCACACAATTAAACCCACTCAGGGTGGAGGACTGAGTGCTACCAGCGCGACACAACCGCGGTACGTGATATTAGTATGTCGGGAGTTGCAGAGACTCCATGTTTTTGGTTGCATGCACGTTTCTGATCCATAATGTTACAGTTTCGCCCTGATTTCTCAAAACCCCGTCCCCTTGGCTCACAGCCGAGCCCCGTTTGCTGGTCTAACTTCAGCGTGACAACGCTCGGACCTTTTTAAGTTTTCCAACTCGGACGCCTGCAGACCGCCGGGCTCCACAGACCCGCCGGTGGGACCGGGACCCTGCTGGGATCCGGTAGTACGAGGCTCGGTGCTGACCGGTTCGGGTCAGCCGGCCCCGCAGGTGACGAGGGCAGACGTGCCGAGAACAACACCACATCCCCCCCCCACCCCCGGAGGCCACCTCGCCGAGGCCGAGGCCGAGGCGGCTCTACCGGACAACCGCCGCGCGCGCGGACTCGCGAGGGTGGGAGAACGAATCCGCGGGACGGCATCGGCTTCCCGGCGCGAGCGTGTGTCAGGTCGCCCGCGCCGAGCGCGGTCCGGCCGGTCACACTTGCGGGCTAAAATGACGCCCCGGGGGTTAATTGATCTTAATTAGCGCCTTCTTCGGCCAAATACGCACGAGCAAGAGAAAAGACATTACCAAACTATTCCTCCCCCATGTCAGTCCCGTGCGAGCCTCCCCCGTGCGCCTCCGCTGCGTAATCCGCGGACCCGCGCGGAGGGTTTTCTGCGCTTCCGACCCGAAACCGCCGAGACTCTCAAAACCCTCCCGAGCGGCTCCCGTCCGCGCAACAAAAAAAAGTCGAACCGGGTTTTCTCCCCGGGCCGTTTTCCGGTTCCCTGCCGGATCCGGAGTGAAACGCGACGACCGTGTGGCACCGGAGCCGCCGCAACTCGGGGAGCCCCGACAGACTAGTTGACTGGCTCCGCCCGCACGCACGCACGCACCTCCCCCCCTCGGTCACATGACCCGTCCCATCAGCGAGCCGTATAAAGGGGGCGGAGTCGGAAGGAAGAGGCGGGATCGAGAACGGGGCGGGCGGGCGGCGTCGCTGCCCTCTACCGGAGAGGTGGGAGATGACCCGGCCGCACTTCCGCTCCTGCGTCCCGCGGCAAGCCGGGGATGGGCGACGTGATCCGGAAATGACGGCTGAGCGGTTTATGTGGAGTGATTAACGCCGGGCCGCGGCGCTTAGTCTTCACGAGTGAACGAATACGCCTGAAGAAGGCCCCGCAATGTATACAAACCAGCAAGCTTTGCGTATTTACAAAAACATAGATGCTGTATTGTAACGTGCGTGGATAAGAAGACACGCTGGCCACTGATTCGCCGGTCTAACCCTTTAGTCGAGCGGTTAGCGAGGTCGCCTGCGGTGCGAACGATACGGGTTCGCTTCCCGGCCGCGGCACTTCCGGTGGCTGCGTTGTCCCCCGAATTCACTTCAATATATTGATTTCTAGTTAAACCTGTCTTTTTGTCTTTTTCCCTCATTTTTCGTGTTGTGAAATACAAAAAAAAATTGTCATAGCACAGTCTGAGCTGTACCGCTTGCTAATGTGTTATTGTTATGGCCAGATTTTGTTTATATAATAAAGGTATTAAGGCATTATGACCCAGAAAGGGCCGGTGTGGGTGCAGGTGTTTGTTCCAACCCAGCAGTTACACACCCGAGTCTACAAATCAAGGTCCTTCGCAAAGACTGTTGGTTGACTAATAGAATCAGATGTGTAACTGCTGGGTTGGGACAAAGACCTGCACCCACACCGGCCCTCTCCGGACCACGTTGCCCATCCTTCTTACACTGAAGTAAATGTACTCAAACATCCACCCATCCATCCATCACCCAAGCCGCTTACCCTGATCAGGGTCACGGGGATGCTGGAGCCTATCCCAGCAGTCACTGGGCGGCAGGCGGGGAGACACCCTGGACAGGCCACCAGGCCTTCACAGGGTACACACACACACACACACACACACACACACACACACACACCTAGGGACAACTTAATATGGCTGATTCACCTGACCTCCGTGTCTTTGGACTGTGGGAGGAAACCAGAGCACCCGGAGGAAACCCACGCAGACACGGGGAGAACACGCAAACTCCACACACAGGACGACCCGGGACGACCCCCAAGGTTGGACTACCCCGGGGCTCGAACCCAGGACCTTCTTGCTGTGTACTCAAACCCTGACTCAAAATGTACTCTCTTAAAGGCTAAAGTTACCTCACTGACATTTCGACTCATGTTAAATGTGTGTACTTGCTCTGGAATGCACATGTTATTCAACACGAGAGGTACTTGGGCATATCCAGAACCATTTGTCTTTTTGTTTCTGTTCTGACAAAAATATAGACACACGAAGAAAGAAGTAGCAGACATGAAGGAAAGGGAATAAACCCAGCGGAGCTTATTCGTGGCCTCGACCTGGAAAAAAAAACGACCAGAGAAAAAGGCAAAAATGAGAACAATATTATTCAATTATTGTCTATGTACATCTTCAGGTATGTACATCTATGTACATTTTGAGATTGGAATGGACTGAAATCTGACTATCAGATTAGACTATCAAACCTCTTTTTTTCCATATACCAGTACAGAATGAGTGCATGGTTACATGTCCAGGTGATATACCAGTACAGAATGAGTGCATAGTTACATGTCCAGGTGATATACCAGTACAGAATGAGTGCATGGTTACATGTCCAGGTGATATACCAGTATAGAATGAGTGCATGGTTACATGTCCAGGTGATATACCAGTATAGACTGAGTGCATGGTTAACTGTGCAGGTGATATACCAGTATAGAATGAGTGCATGGTTAACTGTGCAGGTGATATACCAGTATAGAATGAGTGCATGGTTACATGTCCAGGTGATATACCAGTACAGAATGAGTGCATGGTTACATGTCCAGGTAATATACCAGTACAGAATGAGTGCATGGTTACATGTCCAGGTGATATACCAGTATAGAATGAGTGCATGGTTACATGTCCAGGTAATATACCAGTACAGAATGAGTGCATGGTTACATGTCCAGGTGATATACCAGTACAGAATGAGTGCATAGTTACATGTCCAGGTGATATACCAGTATAGAATGAGTGCATGGTTACATGTCCAGGTAATATACCAGTACAGAATGAGTGCATGGTTACATGTCCAGGTGATATACCAGTACAGAATGAGTGCATAGTTACATGTCCAGGTGATATACCAGTACAGAATGAGTGCATGGTTACATGTCCAGGTGATATACCAGTATAGAATGAGTGCATGGTTAACTGTGCAGGTGATATACCAGTATAGAATGAGTGCATGGTTAACTGTGCAGGTGATATACCAGTACAGAATGAGTGCATGGTTAACTGTGCAGGTGATATACCAGTATAGAATGAGTGCATGGTTAACTGTGCAGGTGATATACCAGTATAGAATGAGTGCATGGTTACATGTGCAGGTGATATACCAGTATAGAATGAGGGCGTGGTTACATTTGCAGGTGATATACCAGTATAGAATGAGTGCATGGTTAACTGTGCAGGTGATATACCAGTATAGAATGAGTGCATGGTTACATGTCCAGGTGATATACCAGTATAGAATGAGTGCAGGGTTACATGTGCAGGTGATATACCAGTATAGAATGAGTGCATGGCTACATGTCCAGGTGATATACCCGTATAGAATGAGTGCATGGTTACATGTCCAGGTGATATACCAGTACAGAATGAGTGCATGGTTACATGTCCAGGTGATATACCAGTACAGAATGAGTGCATGGCTACATGTGCAGGTGATATACCAGTATAGAATGAGTGCATGGTTACATGTGCAGGTGATATACCAGTATAGAATGAGTGCATGGCTACATGTCCAGGTGATATACCAGTATAGAATGAGTGCATGGTTAAATGTGCAGGTGATATACCAGTACAGAATGAGTGCATGGCTACATGTGCAGGTGATATACCAGTACAGAATAAGTGTATGGTTACATGTCCAGGTGATATACCAGTATAGAATGAGGGCATGGTTACATGTGCAGGTGATATACCAGTACAGAATGAGTGCATGGCTACATGTGCAGGTGATATACCAGTACAGAATGAGTGCATGGTTACATGTCCAGGTGATATACCAGTACAGAATGAGTGCATAGTTACATGTCCAGGTGATATACCAGTACAGAATGAGTGCATAGTTACATGTCCAGGTGATATACCAGTATAGAATGACAATGTGCATATGATATTACTGCATCTCTTAACAACTGCATCCCAAATGTTATATCCATAATACAGGCTTCCTGCTCTTTTCCAGGACTTTTCCAGGACATTTTCCATGACGTTTGCTTGGATAAGCGTGGCGGTCGTATTCACGACAGGTCAGTTGGAGCCTCGGTCTCTAAATGGTCCGTCCAAAAATACGGCCAATTTTCACCGCACAACTTTTTCAAAATGTCCCATGACCTCTTCTGATCTATTTGACGATTTTCCGGGTGCTTTCCATGACTGGATTTCCAGTCTGTAAGTTCCAGGGTTTTCCAGGTTCTTCGGAACAGCATGCAGACTTACTAAACACTGAAACACCCTTTATAAGAACTTCTGTTGTATCCTCGTAACAACGCGGCGACCGTCTATTTGTCAAAGTTACACATTATTTGTACCATAATTCAGTGCTGCGGGGCTTTACAATAAATAAATAAATAAATAAATAAACAAATAAAATGAATCAATTAATCAATCCATTTCTAATCTTTAGTGTAATATCTTTATTGTTTAATGCACTTGGGATTACAGACATTTGGGGAGTTCAGTGAAACGTGACAGTATTACAAAATATGGTACAAATGCCCCTAAAGATATTTTCACTTCACTCTGTATAAAAAAAAAAAAGACAATTAAAAAAAAAAAGATAATCTACATAACCTGCAGCATTGCTACTTTTTTTTTGCTGTAAGGACACTTCAGACAAAGTAATCTAGGGTCTCTTTGTGATAACGGGGAATGCCACGGCGGTTTCTCCGTGGAAAATGACGGACGCTGAACACGGCGGCCCTGATTCCCAATGACACCCACGAGGAGGGTCCGGAGGCAGTGGGCGACTTGAAAAGCCTTGCGAGGAGACGCGACTGACTCCCCTCCGCACACTGAGCGGTCTCGCCCCACCTCACTCCAACCCCGGGCCTTCTGACAGGGACAAGTATATTTCAAATTGATGTAAACACGAGAGCCGACACCCGGAATGGGACAGGGGAGGGATTCTCTTTCTTTTTGGTGGAAAATGCGTAGCGGACCTTGGCAGTAACTCTGTTCCCTCCCACCCGGGGAAAAAAAGGTGTACGTCATTTCATGACCGAGTTAAGACAGGTATCCTGACTGCTCTCCTGAAAACGGGAACACATCCATCCATCTAGTATCCCAACCTCTTATCCTGCTCTCGGGGTCGCGGGGATGCTGGAGCCTATCCCAGTAGTCATTGGGCGGCAGGCGGGGAGACACCCTGGACAGGCCGCCAGGCCATCTCTCTCTCTCTCGCTCTCTCTCTCGCTCTCTCTCGGCCGAGTCACCTGACCTACAGGTCTTTGGACTGTGGGAGGAAACCGGAGCCCCCGCAGAAAACCCACGCAGACACGGGGAGAACATGCAAACTCCACACAGAGGACGACCCGGGACGACCCCCAAGGTTGGCCTACCCCGGGGCTCGAACCCAGGACCTTCTTGCTGGGAGGCGATACAACGGCAATACAGAAAAAAAAAACTACTCAGTAGCCATTTCAGGTTCTCTGCACGGGGGGGGAGTGTCTGTAATGTTGATAAGAGGTCACGTGAGGACAGTAGAAACAACGTGCTCATTTGATTATCATTTACAAAAAGATGGGTTGCGAATAAAGGTCCATTCCGCAGCGTCTAACGTTCCAGAGTAACGGTGGCGGGGAGAAAGACAGCACAGGCAGCACAGTGGCGAACACGACAGGTTAACTTTGGTATGACCACAACAAAAACACGAAAGAAATGTCCAGCATTTGAAAATACCACATACAAAACAAAAAAAAAACAAATTTGAAAAGACCGCTGACGAGATTCAGGTGCCCTTTTTAATGGACCTCGGAATAAATACGACTACTGCTTCTAGACGAGTGCAACCCCTCTTCGCTCCGTTAGTGACGACTTCCAAGGTATATCTTGGACCAGAGACCTTCAGTCAACAACAACAACGGTTGTACCGCCGGGGTCACTGTTCTGCGAGAGGCAGGTCTGAGGTTGACTGACCAAACCTCGGGTAACTACGCTAAGAGACAGACGGCGAGGTCTGTCTGACAAGGCATTGAAGAGTCGACAGTCTTCTGCTCAACACTTCATCTGTCGGGACCATCCCCAAATCTTCCTTCTTCGTTTCACCGGCACGGTCCAGTCTGAGGATGGTCTCGGGGAGGCAGTCTCGATGTCCGTTAATGCGAGACGAGATCCTAGACCCTCGACAGATCAGGGTTCATGTTGTCCCGGGATGACCCAACTTGGTCTTGATGGGAGTAAAGATATGTTTGTGTGTGTGTGTGTGTGTGTGTGTGTGTGTGTGTGTGTGTGTGCGTTCTTAGTTAGGACAAAGGCGTACTTAAGGGGCACAGGTCTCACTGCAGCGGGTTATCAAACACGGAGTCCGGTAGGACAGAGATCTTCAGCTTCTTCTCGGGCCAGCTATACTCCTTCGGTAACTTTGTCTGTGAGAAACAAAGGAAACGGAAGAACTTTAACGTAATTCAAACGAGACGCTTATCACGAGACAGAAACGAAAGAAGAGAAACGACCTCACGCAACCGAAAAAAGGCTTCACTCACCTCTTCCCGAGTATTGAGCTCCTGTAAATCCCCAAGCATCTGCTCCACAAACTCTTCGGTCAACAAGATCTTAAGAAAAAAAAATAACGTCACTATTTGTCATTTAGACCCCAAATTAAGGGAAAATAGGCACCAGGTTTAAAAAAAAAAACACCGGAATTGCCCTTTAAGTAAACGGACATCAACAACTAGGCATGGACGCGAGGATTTGTGTGCCTGCTCACCTGAAGCCAGGGCCCGTGGGCTGCATATGGATGCTCCTCCGTAGCGAAGGCTCCTTCCACTCCCGTGGACACGAACGTAATCGCCGTGTCCCCGTTGATACTCTTGTAGGTAAAGTGTCTTCCGTGGAGCAGTCGACCCCTGTGGAGGACGGAAGAGGAGGTCACTACGAGGTTGCCGGCGGCGCCACCGGATCTACATCTGAGGCGAAGTATTCTGCCGCGCTTCGCCTCTGAAAGCGATACTGAACGTCAAAATCGGAAAATTCCTGTCGACGGGCCGTGTCCCGAGTTGGAACGTGACCACGGAGAAATTCAGTGGCCGTAACTGTGGCCACTCGAGAGACGGCTGTGATTGACTGTAGATGGTGTCCAATGACAAACCGTGCCGGTGGCTACGGAGACACCGGTCAATTTGCATATAGCGAGATGCTATAAAACCACGGAGAAGCCGTTCTTTCATCCCCTCCTGCTAGCTACTTGGCTCGAGTTTGTGCTATTTTGCTGAGACTTAACTATCTATCTTGCTACGACATATTGCCATCTAGCTATCTATCTATCTATCTATCTATCTATCTATCTATCTATCTATCTATCTATCTATCTATCTAAATATCTATTATCTATCTAAGTTATTTGTATCATCGAACATATTATTTGCAGAGTTGTATTGCACTGCCGTGCCGTAGGCCCACCACCGTGCCGTGGCTGCATGCTAAATGCTAGCTGCCTAGCTCAGTGCTTCAAATCCTCGCGCCACCGAATTTCTCGTTTTTTTCCCTACGGCAAGTGACGAGCGGTACCGAGCCCCACCCACGCAAACACCGAGCCACACCCAAACAACCACCCAGGAAGACGGTAGCCAACAGCTTTGAATTCATACAACCACACCTATTTTCAGTTAGGAGTCAAACTCCCAGTGTTAAAAACTATGTTCAGAAAGGGCCTGTCAGTCTCTCTTTACTGCTGAAATCCAGTATTTTCCTCCATTAATGGACAGTTGTTCTATCCATCTGGACCATGGAGTCAGCTTATATAATATTAAATAGTACCCCACCCCCCTTTTCTCCCCAATTGTACCGGGCCAATTACCCCACTCTTCTGAGCCGTCCCGGTTGCTGCTCCACCCCCTCTGCCAATCTGCAGGACTACTGCAGACTACCACGTGCCTCCTCCGATACATGTGGAGTCGCCAGCCGCTTCTTTTCACCTGACAGTGAGGAGTTTCACCAGGGGGGGACATAGCGCGTGGGAGGATCGCGCTATTCCCCCCAGTCCCCCCCCCCCCAAACAGGCGCCTGGACCGACCAGAGGAGGCGTTAGCGCAGCGACCAGGACACATACCCACATCCGGCTTCCCATCCGCAGACACGGCCAATTGCCCGACCAAGCCGGGGGTAACACGGGGATTCGAACCGCAGATCTCCGCATTGGTAGGCAACGGAATAGACCACCACGCTACCCGGACGTCATAATAGCATCTTTTCCATGGTTGGAGACACTCTCCATATACTGCTGTTGAAATGCAGGGTAAACACTGGTGTAGCAGCGAACACATTCCCACTCAAACAGGAACAACTACAGTACAACACTGTTCCCATCGGTGTACACCAAGCCAAGGGTGACCCTCGGGCTCAGACAAAGAGGCAGAAAAAAGCAAAAAACCATCACCCATAAAACGCTACCATCACATCCTGCACAGCTGAATAATGACATGAATGCTGGAAATGTTGCTTATTGTATAGTGTGATGTCATCTGTAATACACTAGATTGTGGCTTTGGGCCACAGACGTCATTTTTACAAGGGTGGGAACTGTTTACTGCCGAGCTGACCACACACAGACAACAATGGCTGCTACACCCTGTTTTGTAGCTCTTGCTGTCGGAGGGAGGGAAAGAGCAGGGGAATCATGGACTTCAGTTTGGAAGCCCGGCAGGCACAACACAGCGGAAAACACAAAACAGTCTGTATATCACACACTTAACGGCAATCACACGCGACATTTCTGTCTTGTGTCGTCGTGGTGCAGACCAGAAAATGACGGGGATCACAAGCTAGCCCGGTTCAAATGCCACTCAACGACCCCCGAACCACGACACCATTGCAGCACAGGACTGAACAGGAACACTGAGGTGGAGGAGTTTTTCCTCAGCGCGTCTTGTCTCCTGAACTGTCAGACGTCACAAGGTCATCTGCCCTGCCTGTTCAGGGCAACACATCTCAGAAATGGTTGCGACGGTCAGGTTTGGCTCTGTGACCTGCTGAGAAACAGTGACACGTGTCCCCTTCTGTAGATGTAATCTCCAGGACCTGCTCAAGTACCTCACATCTAAGCTCTTTCCACCGTACCGTGACAGTTTCTCCCCCTTTCACAAAGGCATCACTGTGTGCCAGCCGCGGCCTTCCTCCTCGCCCTCAGAGGCAGGCAGAGATCACGTGAAGCGGGCTCGTCCTCGTCCCCTTACCGCGGGGGACGGAAGGTCTACGGTTCACATTAATCCGTAACCGCCATCTCTGGATGGGAAGAAGCGATCGAAGCAGTCGCAGAGCACGGCGCTCCTGAAACCCGAGTCCGCGTCTTTGTCCGGCGCGGGTGTGTAAGTTCCACGTAAAAACAACTTAAAACTGCAAGTTCTCCATACTACGCCTTGGCTTTTCACAAATTTAACATATTTATTTTACTTTCTTCTCTCTCACACGCCTCCCTATGGAAATTCATGACTTTTCGACCCTTTCTCTTCCGTTATCAATCCAAAACAAAACGAACCCTAGAAGATACGTCCTGACTTCAGCCCCCCCCCACCTCCTCCATCACCCTATGTGAAACCAAGCCATTTTTGGGGTGTCTTTGTAATTGTGGGAAGAAAACACGTGGACACAGGTGATCACTCGGGTGTGATTTTGGTCCACATGGCAGCGTAAGCACTTGTGGGGAAGAGTGAATGAACAGCATTAGCAGACAACTTGAAAAACTGCCCACTTTAACTCCTCAGCACACCTGGTCAGCCGCTGTGGAAAGTGGGCTCGGACTCTGGAAATGTACAAAAATATTTTGGACGTCCGGCTCCCTTCAATCCAACCTTTGGGGACGGTGCTTTCCGAAGCGGCTATGGATTTCGCCCGAGGCACGCGGCGCATACAGGGTGTGCTTGTGCGAGCGTTAATGACGCAGCATGCACGGCATGTCTGTGCGCATGTGACTGGTGCAGTACCGCAGGCAGAGGGGCAGCAGAGTGCCTGACTCCTGGTTGAACTTCAGATGGACGCTCTCCAACTGCCGTGTCCGCACCAGCTCATGAGGAACAATAGCCGCCGAGCTCTCGCTTTCCAAACTGTCCTTTCGACTCCTGAGAAACGGACAAAAGACGACAAAAAAAAAAAAAACAGCGAGCAAAGAGAATTTCAGTAAGAGAGCTACAGCAACAATTATCTGTCCATGCAGCGAAACACACAAGTTGCGTAAATTGTCCCCAGCATAAGGGCATGTACAGAAAAGACTTCCTAACTCCACCCAGACTGCTCTTATGGACTGTCAGTGGAAAGAGAGAGAGCCTGCAGCTGGCCATTTTGGTAGCGGGGAAGCTAGCTCGCTAACAGCTCGGATGCAGGTTGCTATAGTACAGGTCACTACACAACCAGTGAGCAGATTATCCCAGCATTACTTTGAAATGAAATGAAGTGAGTGTGTGTCTCTCTCTCTCTCTCTGTGTGTGTGCGTGAGAGACACTGGAGGGACCCGGGAACTCACTGAGGTCTCTCATGGCTCTGTTTCTGGCTGCTGATGGGTGGCAGGGCTGCCTTGCTGTTGAACTCTAGTCCCTTCCTCAGGGCCTCCCTGATTTGTTCTGTGTCTATAGAGGACACACAAAGACACACACACATCGGCATGAAATGATTCCATTATGCACTCACATGGTTCCCGGCATACGCACTATTTAAGTGATGTTGAATCAGCTCAGTCTTCATTAAGGGGATCTACTATCACAGCATTAACTGGCCGGCCTCTGACCCCACTCGCTGAGGATTAAGCCTACCTTTGTCTGACAGCCTGCGTGGCTGTGATCCTATGCATATAGATCTGCTGTCCTCTTCGTCCTCTGGTGGTCGACTTAGGTCGTCCCACACACACTTGGCACTGACCCCGCTCAGGTTGGAGCCTTCAGTCTCAATGCCCTGGTCTACTCTCTCCTGCTTAGATGAGCAACACACATACGCAATCATTAACACTTGCTCCATGATGACGCCGTCAACATGGACCCAACACTCTCAGATGCTTCAGCGGGACTGCTGAAGCCACAGGAGGAGCTAAACCCTACTGGATTTTAACGAAAATTGGGGTGAGGATTTTATTTCAAACAGATGTGGGAAGCAGGGGGTAATTTTGGATTTGAGCCTATATGAAGCTCAGTCGCCGTTAAAAGACTGGAATGTGGACTGAACTGGATCATTAAGGCTGAGGACTATTCAACATAAAGGTTAATGGATAACTAGCACAAAAGGTTAGTTTCACAAAACACTCCTTTTTCACCCGGAGTGGACAAAAGTTCACGTGTCCAGCGCTCCATACATGACCTCTAATCAGGGATGTTAATGATTAATCATTAGTTGATTAACTGAAATTAAGATTTTTTTTCCTGGATTTCCCCCCCTCTTTTTCTCCCCAAAGGTACTTGACCAATTACCCCTCTCTTCCGAGCCGTCCCGGTCGCTGCTCCGCCTCCTCTGCCGATCCGGGGAGGGCTGCAGACTACCACGTGTCTCCTCACCAGCTGCTTCTTTTCACCTGATGCTGAGGAGTTTCACCCGGGGGACGTAGCACGTGGAAGGATCACGCTATTCTCCCCAGTTCCCCCTCCTCCCCGAACAGGTGCCCCGACCGACCAGAAGAGGCTCTAATGCGGCGGTGATCAGGACACATACCCACATCCGGCTTCCCACCCGCAGACACGGGCAATTGTGTCTGTAGGGACGCCCGAGCAAGCCGGAGGTAACACGGGGATTCGAACCTGCGATCCCCATGTTGATAGGCAATGGAATAGACCGCCATTCCATCCAGATGCCTTGACATTAAGAATTTAACTGACTAAAAATGTATTAACCTACAATGTAGCCTATGTTAAGTGTACAATTTCTCCGGCACTCATACACATCTCAACTGTTATACCACAAGAGGATGTACTTCACCTTAGCAGTTCAGAAAAACTACTGGCGCAACAAAGGAAGGAGTGGTCCTGACCGCGTAGACATGTTCACCATCTTAAATACGAACCAGTAAGCATTTAAGCGAGGCTCAGCGTTTTCGGTTTTTATTTTTCAAAGCCATCCAGCATGCCGAATTTCGCCACAAGAAGACGCTGTTACGTAACCTCACATGACCAGGAACAACTTTTGGATCCGTGGAAACATAAATTCCGAGGGAAAATCAGTTTACACCGATCTGCTTCTTTTAAAAAAAAAAATCTGGGTATTTTTCGGGGAAAATCAGTAAAAACTGAAAACGCTGAGCCTTGCATTGAAGTTTACTTTGGAGAGGTTCAGAGTATTTCTATTTTCCTTTTATGCAGCGTTTTGTTTATTTGAAAAATGGGTTTGGTGGGGGGGGGGGGGGGCGTCCGGGTAACGTAGCGGTCTATTCCGTTGCCTACCAACATGGGGATCGCAGGTTCGAATCCCCGTGTTACCCCCGGCTTGGTCGGGCATCCCTACAGACACAATTGGCCGTGTCTGTGGGTGGGAAGGCGAATGTGGGTATGTGTCCTGGTCGCTGCACTAGCGCCTCCTCTGGTCGGTCAGGCCGCCTGTTCGGGGGGGGGGGGGGACTGGGGAGAATAGCGTGATCCTACCATGCAGGTGAAAAGAAGTGGCTGGTGAGTCCACATGTATCAGAGGAGGCACGTGGTAGTCTGCAGCCGTCCCCGGATCGGCAGCGACCGGGACGGCTCGGAAGAGTGGGGTAATTGGGCAGGTGCAATTGGGGAGGAAGTGGCAGTAACTGCATCCCATTTGACATTGTTTTGTTTGGCGGCGCCATTTGCTGAATAAGGGCAGGCGGACAAGGGCCGCCATTTCCACCGCGAGTGCCGTTGTTTTATCGTTCTGTTCGTTTAAATTGTTTGTGCTTCATGGATTAACGTGTCACATAAATATTGTGGTGCTAGAATAGTTGAAATAAAACAAACTGAGAAAATGACATGCGTTTTGTACCTTATTATTAATGATTACTTGATTATTGATTGTCAACTTGTTCGACTATCGGTTAAGGAAAATGCACTAAATTTGCAACCCTTATTCAAACACTTCGTTTTTGAGGCCGCAATCACGAGGACGCAAAAGTGAAGTTTCATACTACACAGGCAGCTGACGGCTCGCATCACCAACCGCAACTAATATGAAGGAGGCATAAGCAGAATACACAGCCTGTATGAAGGAGGCATAAGCAGAATACACAGCTTGTATGAAGGGCATTTGGCTGTCCTCAGGGAATTTCTTCTGAGAGAGAATTTTCTGCTTTGGGAATTTAATTAAGTACATGACTGACTCACCAAGGTGGCCGATTTTTCCAGTGTCATTCATTATAATGCCACCATGTAGACCACTCACCACTGGCCACGAGTGTGATATTAACTTGTTATGGCCAGTTAAGTTTGCCAACTTACCACGTATTTCGTTACAACACGGGGAGAGTGTGTTGTATGAAAGTCAGCAGGAGCAAGATGGGATACATATGCATGAATGAGAGGGAGGACAGCGGAATGGTGCAGATGCATGGAGTAGAGGTGACGAAGGCATATGAGTTTAGATACTCGGGTCAACTGTCCAAAGTAACGGGGAGTGCAAAAGAGAGGTGAAGAAGAGCGTGCAGGCAGGGTGGAGTGAGTGGAGAAGAGTGTCAGGAGTGATGTGTGACAGAAGGGTACCAGCAAGAGTTAAAGGGAAGGTTTACAAGATGGTTGTGAGACCAGCTATGTTGTATGGTTTGGAGATGGTGGCACTGACGAAAAGACAGGAGGTGGAGCTGGAGGTGGCAGAGTTGAAGATGCTAAGATTTTCATTGGGAGTGACGAAGAAGGGCAGGATTAGGAACAAGTATATTAGAGGGACAGCTCAGGTTGGACGGTTTGGAGACAAAGCAAGAGACAAGCTTGAGATGGTTTGGACATGTGTGGAGGAGAGATGCTGGGTATATTGGGAGAAGGATGCTGAATATGGAGCTGCCAGGGAAGAGGAAAAGAGGAAGGCCAAAGAGGAGGTTTATGGATGTGGTGAGGGAAGACATGCAGGTGGCTGCAGAGGACAGGAAGAGATGGAAACGGATGATCCGCTGCGGCGAACCCTAACGGGAGCAGCCAAAAGTAGTAGTAGTAGAGTGTGTTGTATTGGTGACATGGTTAAATGATTTAACACATTCACTAATGTCCACCAAGTGATGATCAGTAACCAACGGTGTGACTGTACAGTCCCGCGATGTCGCATGGTATCAAGTAGCAATGGAACCAGCTTTGAGGCTCATGTTTCTTATCAGCTGCACGTTGCATTGTCATTTACCAGCCACAACAACCAAACAGTAACTTTTTATCTGAGTTCTATGATTTTATTGCTGCTGCGGTTGTCAAGTATGATAAGTGATTATGGTTGGTGAATTTGATTTTAATGTAGATGATGCAACAAAATGCCCCAGCAAGTGATTTTATTAGTGTAACTGAGTCTTAATTTTTTACATGTAAAGGGTCCCACCCATAATCATGACCATACACTTGACCTAGTTTTTACCTTGGGCATGACAATTAGCTCTCTAAAATTGGATGATTTTATCTCTGACCACAAATTTATTTAAGTTTGATACTTTTTTTTTTAAAATGCAACCATTTTAACCCAGAAGCACACTGTAAAATGTCGCCTCATTAACAGTCAGTCTGTAGCCACATTTTCTTCTACTTGTTCTGTGTTGGATCAAGGCGGATCATCATTTTCGCATAATGATGACATGGTTAACCATTTTAATGATATCTGTGCATCTGCTCTAGAAGCTGTTGCCCCTCTCAAGACCAAATCAGTTTCTAAAACCAATTCATCTCCCTGGATAAATGATGACATCCGCTCTGTGAAAAGAAAATGTAGACAAGCAGAGCATAGGTGGAAAACCACACGACTGCTTGTCCACTATACTTGACTTGATCTTGCTGAATCAAGAAATTAAGGATGCAAAAATTGCTTATTTCAATAACCTCATCACCACAAAAAATCTTAGGTTTCCTTTTAAATCTATTAACCGCTTCTTAAATAACTCAGCCTCCAGCATGTCCTCACAGGGGAGGATTGTGAAAACTTATTTTTTGTAGACAAAATCTACAGCATAAGAGCTTCTATTGTGTCCCTCAGCCCCCCACCCCAAGCCATCTCACACCTGTCCCATCTTCCTAGATCAATTTTCTCCCATCTCTCTTGGGGATTTGATTGATATCGTTTCCCACACTCACTCTTCCGTGTGCCCCCTTGACATTCTGCCCCCCAAATTACTTCAGGAAGCCATTAGTGTTATTGGACCAATTCTGCTTGCTGTCCCTTTTATCAGGCTATGTTCCTGAATCCTTTAGATCCTAGCATACCAACAAAGTATAGACCTATTTCTAAGATACTCTTTGTATCTAAGATTTTAGAAAGACTTGTCTGCAAGCAACTTCTGGGACTGGTTTAAGAAAATGACATTTTATAAATACCAATCAGGCTTTTGTCAGAAACGCAGCACCGAGACAGCTCTGCTAAGGGTCATGAATGATATTCTCATGCAACTAGACCAAAGTGAAATTGCCAATTTAGTTCTTCTAGACTTGTCTACGGCTTTTGACACTATTGAGCTAATTGACCGGCTAGAAAAATATGTTGGGATATCTGGTGTAGTACTAAACTGATTTTCCTCTTATTTATCCAACTGGAAGTTTTTTGTATCCACTGATGACAAGGTATTCACCTGTGCTCCTTTGACTACTGGGGTGCCTCAGGGATGAAATCTTGGACCCATTTATTTTCATTATATATATGCTCCCCTTACGACACCTTTTTTTTTTTAAGATTATTTTTTGGTATTTTTGCCTTTATTTGATAGCGATAGTAGAGAGAGAGAGACAGGAAAAACAGGGGAGAGAGAGGGGATGGCATGCAGCAAAGTAAGTTGGCATATGTGGTATGCGCTCTACCAGGTGAGCTACTGAGGCGCCCCTTCCCTTAGGACACTTAATCCCAACTTCAATTACCCAATTTCCCCTCGGGGATGAATAAAGTATTCCGATTCTGATCCATCAACTTGGTTGTGTGTTTTATCATTGCTATGCTGATGACACGAAACTCTATCTGTAGGCCCAGTAACCTCTCAAATTTAACTAATCTGCACAAGTGTCTGACTGATATTAGTGACTGGATGTCTCAAAATTTTCTTCACTGTAAAACTTAAGTTCTGCCTTTCACCCCCAATAAGGTCTCTACTAAAATCCTTCAACACCTTGGTTCATTGGCCATAAATAGAAAATCTTTTTCCAAAAACCTAGGCATCATTTTTGATTACCAGCTGAAATTTGGTAAACACGTCATGACAGTTATTCAGTCCTGCTACTTTAACCTGAGGAATATTGCAAAAATATGCCCACTGCTATCTTTCCAGCAGTTGGAAATGGTTATCTATGCTTTTGTGTCCTCCCGCTTAGACTACAGTAATGACCTTTATTCCTGCCGAAGCCAAGACGCTGTTACCTGGTTAGTTAGTCCAAAACTCTGCATTAAGACTACCCACTAAGATCTCATATCACTCTCACATCAGCCCGGTTCTGTCACTTACATTGGCTTCTGATTAAATTTAGGATTCAATTCAAGATCCTCCTACTTGTCTGTAAGGCTTTCAATAATCTTGCTCCAGAGCATATTAGTGAACTACTAATGCCCTATACCTCTGCTAGGCCCCTCAAGTCCTCTGAACGAGGCCTGCTAGTTGTACCTCATTCAAGACTAAAAACATGTGGGGGACTGTGCATTCGCTGTCCTAGGTCCCAGGCTATGGAACAGTCTCCTCCTGGGAGTCAGGTAAGCAAAGTATCTTGGGTCTTTTAAAGTCACAGCTGAAGTGTTTTCTGCTCGAGCCATGTACACTATATTGATTTGTGATGCTTCTGTTTTCGTTTTTATTGTGCTGTTGTAATGTCCTATTGTAATGTTTGTGTTGTACTCATCTTTTTTCTTTAACCTTTTAGTAAAGCACTTTGTGACTGGGGTTTTGAAAGGTGCTATATAAACAAAATTTTACTTGTGTAATTAGTCTCATGTGAGCAGAGGTGTTTTCACACGCTTCCGAGTCATATTATGCATCGTGAAAGCAGCAAAATCAGAAAGGCAAACAAACCCCCTCTTGTGACAAAAGGCAGTAATATCCCTTATTAATATTATAAGCAAGCAATAAAGACACTTTTGTCACAAGTGCGGTATACCACATTCAAAAAATAAATATCTACATCATGATCTATCGACACATGTCCTGCAATTTGTAAGTATCTTCATTCTAGCGTGGGATCAGCAATTGGCCAAAATATTTTTTTATTTAAGTACAATTTTTCTTGTGAGGACAATTTTTGAGCTGTAGGGAGTCATTGCAGTGAAATCTGTCTGAAGGACACGCTGAATCAATATGGCATTTGCTCTTGAAAAAAAACAACACACATTATCACAGCCTGCGAAACAGGGAATATCATTCATCTCCCCTTACACAAATTACGAAAACAAATCAATTAGCCTTACTTGAAAAACTTAAAGCCTTACTTGTAGATGTGGATCAATGTCAAAAATTGTCTCCCCTCTTCTCATGTCCGTGATTAGCCAGGGGCCGCCAGCACTGCACAAAGTACAACCATTCGCATACACATGAGATTTTAATCTTAACAAGGGCTCTCTATATAATATGTATGTGTGTGTGTGTATGACTCAAAAGCACATGTACAATGTTCAAAATATCCTCAGAGCTTCACATTTTTGTATCAATACTTTTTGTGGTGTAGAGCATTGCAATTTAAATTTCCATGACATAGCAATCCAACAAAAATCCCGATGTAACATTTGTTAAACTCTTCAAATACATATTCGTATTTGGGTTCACTGTATACCCATATCGCTCAGTTCAATCAAGCACACCCTGAGCTTGCCTGTCTTCTATCAGACAGCCTAAGTGTTTACATTGTGACTTAATTGAGGAAAGAGACTGGAAAGTGAGAAGTAGGTAAGTTGATATATAACGTCTGAAACAAGTAACAAGCAATCGGTAGAGCTGAGACCGGTCTGATCCAGTATCGGTATCGGGTACAGACACTGACGTAATTTACTCATCGGCTATCGGACTGACGTTACCAATCCACGACCGATCCAGATTTCATAGTCTGCCTTTTTTATGAATTATGAATACTAGGGATGGGTATCGTTAAGATTTTAATGGCACTACTACTCTTATCGATACTGCGTATCAGCCCGGTACTTTAACCCTACTCTTATCGGTTCTTGTTATTTTTAAGAGAAAAAAAAAACAAAAAATTAACATTGCTTTATTTTCTCATATATGGACAAAGCGTTACTTGTAATTACTAACCCATGTTTGTATGATTTCGTTAACTCCGTGTGGTACCCTGGCTGCTAGCACACATAACATACCTGAGGTGGAGGGCCGACGAGAGATGAACTACGAGCTAGGCAGTCAAACTGTGCATTTCTCTGCCTGTATTTGATGCAGTTTCACCAGGTGTTTAGAAAGGTTGCTTGTGTTTCCGCCCTTACATGCAAAACACTTGGTGCACTTGTGGCAACGAGCATGGTAAGCATCGACTCTAGTGACGTAAAACCAGACTTCTGACCCTTTAGTTCCCTCTGCCATTGTCACTAAGAGCAGGGTCTGTATGAGTGTGTGCACGAGTCTGTGAGAGGAAGGACACCAGCCCCGCCTCTCGGCTCACATACGACGGGCTCCGAGAGAGAGATCTCTCTTCTGGATTGGGAATAGCAAAAATGCATCATGGGACGGGCGCGGCCAAACATCGGTACACAAAAGAGCCACTCATATCTACGGCTCTGTTGGCGACGGGCGTTGGTAAACATCGGAACACAAAGAGCCATGGACATCTATAGCTCTGACAACGACTCCAAAGAGGATAAATTCTGAGTCTCATCACCAGCCAGTCAGACTAGCTTGGTCTAGTCAGAAAGGCACGAACTGAGGGAGCCTCTTGGATGAGAGGCGAAACGTCTTCACGGATATATACCAAGTCCAGTTGCACTTGATTCAACTCCTTTGGATAACCATGACCTGGATGAATGAGAACATTCACAGACATCATAGATGAACGTCTTAATCTTATTGCAACCTGGAAATGGAGTTGGTGAGATAAAAGCTGCAAGATAATGCTCATGTAGCCTGAATAAATAGGAAAGTTATTTTATTATCTCCAATACTAACTGCAGAACCATTAACGTCGGAGCTTATCAATACTACGTTCTTTAATAATTAGCACTGGTACCCGTTTAATACTGGGTTTCGGTACCCATGCCTAGCAGTGCCTGTTCAGGTGTAATCCACGCTCCGACCACAATGTGGGTTGAAATGTTAGAGTGGCGCTGTTCGTCCAGTTGCCACAAGAAGAACGTCCATCTGTGTGTATGTATGCATGTCCTTAGATTTTCTTGACAACCACTCATCCAAACAACTTCACACTCAAAACTCCCCACTGAAGTTTTTTTTTTTCTTCCAATTTTCCCCCTTTTCCTCCCCAATTGTATCTGGTCAATTACCCCGCACTTTTTGAGCCGTCCTGGTTGCTGCTCCACCCCCTCTCTGCTGACCTGGGGGGGCGCCCCGACCGACCAGAGGAGGCGCTGGTGCAGCGACCAGGACAAATACCCGCATCTGACTTCCCACCCACAGACAAGGCCAATTGTGTCTGTAGGAATGCCCGACCAAGCAGGAGGTAACACGGGGATTCGACCCAAAGTGTTCCTGATTTCTGCACTCGACACTGCACTTCCCTGGGGCCTCAGCAATACATCTGCCAAGTGTGAAGTTGATTGGATGAACGGTTGTCGAGAAAATCTAAGAACAGATATACAGACAGACGGACATTCCTTCCATTTTTAGTTAGACTAGTGCAGTGCCCGTTCAAAACATGCATGTTTGGAACAGGCCAACTGTGCTTGGCCTCCAGTACTGCTGCTTGCAGCTTTCTCGAGAACCGCTCATCCAAACAACTTCACACTCGAAGGACTACAGGTGTAATTCCCCCCTCTGGCCACAATGTGGGTTGCAGCGGCAGAGGGACGCTGTGCCATGTTTCTGCTCATCGACTCCAAGGAAAGCGAAGAAGCAGAGGCAACTATTCAAAGTTTTGTGACCAACTTTGCTGAAAACCTGCTTGAGGCTTCCTTGAGAACCGCTCATCCAAACAATTTCACACTCGACACCGCCCTTTCTTGGGCCCTCAGCAATGCACCTGCCAAGGGGGAAGTTGATCGGACGAGTGGTTGTCGAGGAAAATCGAAGGACGGACACAGACACTCTGAGAGTCCTTCCATTGTAGTAGAGGTAATAATGCAATTTTAAGCCCATAGCCAAAATGTTGTAGCACGTGGATAAATGAGGAATCAAACAGTTCTACAAAGATATCTGGTAGTCCCCATAGTTTTACACACTGCTGTGCACTTGATTTGCTCTTGTTTTCCAAAACATTAAAGGAGTGAATCCTACTTAAACTACAGTTCAAATGAATTGCTTTGGAGCAAATTTAAATTTAATGCATTTTTTGTGTATTCTTTGCTCTTTTAAGAAGAAGGTTTATGTCCGCGGTGGTGTAGCGGTCTAAGCATCGGCTCTGTGTTGATGCAGTTGCCCACTGGGGACCGGGGTTCGCGCCCCGGTCTCGTCAGATCCGACTATGGCTGGACTCGATGAAGCAGCAATAATTGGCAACGCTGTCTTCGGGAGGGGTCGGAGTCGGCTTGTGTTCGTCACATGCACGCGACTCTGGGTGTGTCGGAAAAAGCAGTGGTTCGGCCTGGATTCACCTTGTCACGGAAGTGGCGAAGTGTCTCCTTCGAGACTGCCGGCCGGAGAGATGCAGTTGGCGAACGCATGTAGTACGGGGGTGGGTGTTTGAACTAAAATAGGGATCGATTGGCCAATAAATTGGGAGCAAAAGGGAAAAATCAGAAACAAATTTATAAAAAAAATAAAAAAAGAAAGAAGGTTTACTACAGCCTCATGTAACCTTACACATAATAATAATATTCAAGAAAAAAAGAGCTCTGGTATCGGTGTCGGGCGATATCCGATTTCAGGTGTCGAAATCAGAACTGGGGACAAAAAAGTGGATCGGTGCATCTCTATTAGTAAGGGGGTTACTTTTTTAAGTAGCAAGCAACACACTGGTAATATAGGATGTAATTGCACGGTTAAATTCGTTCCAACCACCAGATGATGCTTTTTGGGGTGATTGCATGTTGACGTGTCACCTCTACTCACACATGGACTCCGCGCAGCAACTCCAAGATGCCCTGCCCGTTCCACTGCTGGGCCGCCTGGAGCTCCTCTGTGCATACGCCCACAATCTGAAACAGACAGCACAGACCGTGTGTGTGGGCGCTGGACACAACAGTATGGTTAACCTGCAAGACGCGCCGGCATGTTAAGGCTGTCGCAGCTTTCAATTTGATGGAAGATAATGATGACTTATCCTCGAGTTTCAGCAGTTTGTTTTGCTGTAATGTACCATTTCGGTTGCTGCAACAACTTCTCCTTGGAGATGAATAGAAGCTCATCTAGTCTTAAAACACAACCGGTAGCTGGTATCAGGTCAGAATTGAGGCCGGGAAGGAGACTTTCCTCTCACCTGAAGAAAACTGATTGCGCCAAAGGGGGTTTGAACAGGTTGCATCTGTGGGTCCTCTGTTAGTAGCATGTGTTGGATGCGTGACTCGCTGTTGTCCAGCGGACTGTGCCACGATACATGGTCGCCACTGCAAAACGTGTTTTCTGTTAAAGACAGGGGAGAGAAGGTCTGAAAGTCAAACATCAGAAAGGAATAAACAGACTCTCTTAATTGTGTGGAATGAAGTGCTTTTGGAGAGTTCCTCTGCAGGGTGCACTTGAGCCACTGGCTTTAGCCACCAGTTGGTAATTCTCTTCCTCCTCTCAAACTTATCTGCCATTAAACAAAACTCAGATAAACAGCAGGGAGGTCGACAGGGAGAGAGGAAACAGAACGGGTAAGACTGAGTAAGAAGGGACATAAAAAGACGCAAATCGTCAGAGAAGAAGAAACATCTTGCCGCCGAGGAATCCATCTGCTTGGGAGGTAACACGCATCCAGCCCAGATCTGCTGCCAGAGAGAAGAGAGGGGAGTGATGGCCGGGAATCAGCGTTCATCCAGCTGAGGGGCCCAGCCCACCCACGTGCAAATTGACCCCAGCTGGAAAGTTGAGGAAGGGGGTTGGGTGTGGGTGTGGGTTTGGGTTTGGGGAGTGAGAAAAGGGAAGCGTAGCCTAGAGAGAACGGCCTCTCCCTCTCTCCCTGCCAGGCTTCAAAATCTCCTATCCTAATGTGTACGTTACACAAATGGCTGGAGGATTTCAGCAACTAAGCAGCACAATGTCTCATTTCTGTCTTACACACACACACACATGAACTCATCCATCGAAACACCACGATATGAAGGTGCCCGTGTTTCACGCTGGTAAAAAACAATCTTAAGAGGGAGAGGAGGGGAAAAGGGTTCCTGTGAGCCCTCGGACAAAACTTGAGGTGTGTGTTTGACCTTCGCCTACAGCCTGCGGCACAATCTGCCGTTAACGTTTGTACGCAACACTGCTCTGTCAAGGTATTATAATAATAATAATAACAAACTTTATTCGTATAGCCCTTTGCTTCCCAGAATAAAACAGTTAAAAATGACACACAAAGAACACTGCCAGAGAATGAAATAAAAAGTACTAACAAACAACACCATAAAAGAGCAAAAGAGGCTAAATTGTTACTACACAACTCCAATGAAAAAGATTTTACGTGAAAAAGCGAGTTCTGAGGAGACACTTAAAAGACGTCACTGATTTTGCTGGTCTGAGATTCTCAGCCCGGTAGCTCCACAGCTGAAGGGCCCAGGCAGCAAAAGCCCGCTCACCTCGGACGATAGGGCACGTTCTAGAAACAACCAGGACTCCAGCCATGCTTGGGCTCAAATGGGACTAAAAGCTTTGCAACACGACTCGGAACCTGACCTTGTAAAGCTTTACAAGGTTATCAGTAAGATCTTCAAATAAACTCTAAAAACGACAGGCGACCCGTCATTAGCAGATCCTGCCAAATCTCTCATTGCAATGAGTCAGGAATCAGGAACATTCTTTTGTGTCGTTTCCCCCAGCCCACAGCAGTTTAACACAAAGACAAAGACATATCCAAAACCTACAAGAACACATATACCCAAACTACAGAAAAAATACCTTACAAAACTACAAAAAAAAAAAAAACATATATCCAACATATCCCAAAAAAAAAAAATCAATGTCCAAGAGAATGAACACCAGCCAAGATGACTGTCAGAACTGCCATGTGCATGGGCTAGCAGTTAGCTTAGCCTGCTCTGCTTCCGTGTCCTGTCAGACCGCCCTTGGTGTTTCCTCTTCGTCGCAGCTCCAGGCAGGGCCGTGGTCCTTGGGCCCACCGGAGGCAGCAGACCAAGCTCCCCCAGCCAATCTAACGCTCTCAAAAACACAGTCAACACCAGGCGAGGCCGCTGCCAGACCGCCCTTGGTGTTACTAGAACTGCCGGTCTGCATGGGCTAGCAGTTAGCTTAGCCTGCCCCGTTATCGCATCCTGTCAGACCTCCCTCGGTGTTTCCTCTTCGGGCGGGGCCGCGGTCCCCGGGCTCACAGGATGCAGCAGACCAAGCTCCCCCAGCTGATCCAGCGCCAGCTCTCCCAGCCATCAGACAAAGACACAAACCCAGACGGGGACAAAAACACTGCATGGATGGCACTGGGTGAGGCCGCCGCAAATGTTAAATTGGCGCTGCCATCTTCCAATGATGGCTAAGGTTACGTGTTCAATGGGTAAATTAACCCAAATCGGATAGCTAACTTGAAATTGTGACATTGCATTGCACAATTTGTTTTTTCTGGTCACCTCACATAGCAATACCACCAGTAACCACAAGATGAGTACAGCCTTCATTCTCACAATCATCTGATTCAGCCTTCATCAAGTAGCCTTTGAACATACCACAAAACTTCACACAGTCAATAAGAGGGTAGAATGTGGCAGTTCTTGCTCATCTCATCGTTTTGACCACACAAAGCTATCCTGTAGCTCTCATCCAACTGTGTGGCAATGTTGACCTTCCCAAAAGCCCAAAGTTTCCGACAACTGTCCATATGCATCTTCAATGTTTCATGCTTTTTCACCTTATCCGATAGACGATGCACGTCAGTGACACCCATAGTTGTCCAAGCAACCAGGCGGCTTTATAACAATATAATAATGATATAGAAAGCTACATTTTTGGAGAAGCTCAAATGAGCTGAAATTCTAAATTATTTACATTTGATGTTGCCTATTCATAGATCTGAGCCTGCTTTTCCCCAAGGAAGTTGTGGCTATTCAGTAAGTTCATGTTTTGACATAGAGCTTATTAGACCCCCCCCCCCCGATAACTGAATTTCATTACAATAGGTAACTAGTAAAATGTTCAATTTCACACATTTATAACAAACAAAATTTCATGAAAATCAGTTCAGAATCAAGCGAGTTACAGTCGATTTTGTAGTGAAGTCTGCATCTCTCAATACACATTGTACTTTTTTACTAGTGGATCTTGAACGCTCCAATATGGCAGATGCCTGTGCAAATGCATAGCGGTGACATACAGGGGCAGCCAATGAGGCATGCCTGGCCGCCCCAGTTACGTATGACAAAATCACGTTTGTGCAACCCCTCCCATAACCCTTAGAGATTGCTTGGCAGTGTCTGCAGTTAGAAAAAAATTGGTGTACCATGAAAGTCTATCCGAGCGATCTGGGCGATTTTCAACCAGACTGAAATCGCCCCAAAGGGGCGACACTCTACGGAAGATGACTTGACGCTGATTGGACTATGTATTCAGATGGAGGACAAACGGTCTAGAACAGTCACAGCTAGCGTAACACTGTGGTCTGGTGTGATGGAAAAATTCTCTGCCTTTTCCCTTTGGTAGGGTGTCACCCCATCGCCATAAGGAACAAACCGCCACTGCAACCAGGGAAGAGAGACAAGGATGGGTGTAAGTCAAGTCAATTCTATTTGTGTAGCCCAATATCACAGATTTACCTCAGTGGGCTTTACAGCAGTACAACATTCTGTCATTAGACCCTCGCATCAGATAAGGAACAACAGAAGCTTCTTCCCACACCCGCTTCCGGTGTGGGAAGAAGGGAGGCACAAATTCACATTTGCAGCGGCCTACCCAGTACCAGTGTGGGAAGATGGCGGTGCGAATTCACGTTTGCGGCGGCCTCACCCAGTAGTCTCCATGCAGTTCCTTTGTGCATGTCTGTGTCTAAGTTTGTCTTCATTGGATGGCTGGGAGAGTTGGCGCTGGATCGGCTGGGAGAGCTTGGTCTGCCACGTCCTGTGGGCCCAGGGACCACGGCCGTGCCTGGAGCCGTGCCCGAAGAGGTAACACCGAGGGCGGTCTGATAGGACGCGGAAGCGGGGCAGGCTAAGCTAACTTCTAGCCCACGTAGATCGGCAGTGCCGATAACACCGAGGGCGGTCTGGCGGTGGCCTCGCCTAGCCTTGACTATGTTTTTCGTGTTGTCGTGTGGAGTGCGGGGAGGTGTGTCAAAGTTGTCTGGCTGGGAGAGCTGGCGTTGGATCGGCTGAGGGAGCCTGGTCTGCTGCATCCTTATGGGCCCAAGGATCACAGCCCTGACCGGAGTTGTGCCTGAAAAGGAAACACCGAGAGCGGTCTGACAGGACATGGAAGCGGGGCAGGCTAAGCTAACTGCTAGCCCATGCAGACCAGCAGTTTCGACAGTCATCCTGGCTGGCATTCGTTCTCCTGGACAGTGATTTATTTATATATATTTTTAGATATACGTATGTGTTAGTTTGGATATGTGTTCTTGCAGTTCTTATAGTTTTTGGATATGTGTTTTCATCTTTGTGTTGCACTGCTGTGGGCTGGGGGAAGTTATGTTTTGTTTCATCTCATGTGCACAAGTGCATGAAATGAGATGACAAATTGTTTCTGATTCTGATTTAACAGAGGAGGGAATCTCTCTCCTAAGACAGAGACATGCAATGGATGCAGTGTGTACACAACTTACAGAATACAACATTGAAAGGATAACAGAATTATGATAGAATTATAAGATATATAAAGAATATGATGAGGAGGATGCCAAGCAGTGTCCAGATGCTATCAGAACAGCCTAGGACTAGTGCTGTACAGCACTGTATCCTGACCACACTGCAGAGAGCCTGACCGAACCCTTAAAAGAAATGGTTACTGTTGGACTCATGACAGACATGCCAGCACAAACCGCAAGGCGTTTGGAGACCTCAAGTGGATACCATGTTTTGGACAGAACTTGAAACTTGCAGCAAATAAAGTAATAGACAACGACAGAGTGGCAGCATGTCTGTCTAGGCTCCGTAGAACGGTCTCAGTCTTCTCTAGGTCAAACAAACTGACAAGTTCACTGAAAAAGAAAAAAAGGGCGTGGGTCCGAGGTGGTGTAGCGTTCTAAGCATCGGCTTTGTGTCGATGTAGTTGCCCACTGGGGACCGGGATTCGCACCCCGGTCTCATCAGACCCGACTATGGCCGGACTCGATGAAGCAGCAATAATTGGCAACGCTGTCTTCGGGAGGGGGGGCGGAGTCGGCTTGTGTTCGTCACATGAATGCGTCTCTGGGTGTGTCGGAAAAAGCAGTGGTTCGGCCTGGATTCGCCTTGTCACGGAAGAGATGCGGAGAGATGCAGTTGGCGAACGCACGCAGTACGAGGGTGGGTGTTTGAACTAGAATAGGGATCGATTGGACACTAAATTGGGAGAAAAAGGGAAAAATCAGAAATAAATGTATAAAAAAAAAAAAAAAAAGAAAGAAAGAAAAAGAGAGCCACTGCAAGTAGCAGAGCACAAGCTCATTCACGATGAGCCCACAGTGTGGAACTCTGCTTTCAATGTGGTGGGAAGGTTCTGTGAGCAGCAGCGAGCAGTCTGTGCAGCCCTGGCAGAGACAGCAAAAATGATCACATCATGCCCAAAGACACAGACATCACCATTTTGGAAACAGTGAGGAATGTTCTAGCTCTTCTGAGTGCCTTCACAGCAGAGCCCTAGAAAGAGAGAGTTACGTCAACCCCATAGACGGCAATGGGCCAATTATACAACAGCAATGGCGGATCATGGGAGCCCCGGATAGTTCCAAACAGTGCAACCCGGGGCAATAGGATTTCTATGGCGAAGGTATGTTTCTCGCCTTAATCGATGGTTAATTTACAAGTAAGAAGCTACAGTTGACATTTTAATGATGACCATTTTACAAGCACGTTTGAATCAAATTAACGATGTAATTTAAAGTGTGATAGCTCGTCAATTTCAAACAAAATATTAGTTTTAATGTTCCTACATATGCGCATAGAATATGTGTCACGTTGGAATATATCTATATCTATATATAAATGTAAAAATCTGAAAATATCGGTTAGTAGTTACCAGAAATCGCGGCTAAGCAGTTCATTTAAATGACCCGCCAAGCTTCGTTTGGAACTATTAGGCGGCTACATGAACCACGTGACCCTCTCGCATTCCGACCCCTCATTGACGCAACTCTCTCTTTCTAGGGCTCTGCTTCAGAGATGCTTTGAGTGGAGAGAAAGATCCAACTCTCTCCTCTGTTCTGCCTCTACTATGGAAGACCTATTCCTGTCTAGCAGACAAAGATTCTAACACCGCGCTAACATGTGACATGAAAAGACATTTAAGAGACGACATGTGCTCAACACAGCAACATATCCAGGGTTTAAGATGACATTTGTAGCGATGGAAAAGAAGGTGAAGGATCAGCTCCTTCAGGGAGCTCTCATGGCTAACCTCCCTAGAAGAGGAGAACATGGAGCAGAACGTGATCAGGACGAGCAAGACGTTTCAGTGGTATAACAACCAATGGAGAAGAAGGAAAAATCAGACCTGAAAAGCTTTCTGTCCAGCATAATGTTGGAAAAGAGGGAGGCAACAGTAGAATCCCATAAAGTGGACCCTGAAAAGATTCCTCACTGAAAGACTAGTGATAAATTTGATGTCTACAGTCATTAAAGAGATGAGTGTAGTTGCAAGACCCATTTTCCTGGTGGAAAGAGCATGAAAAGAGCCCGCCCATCCTTGCATATTTTGAAAAAAGATGTATGTGCATTGCAGCTTCCAGCTGTGCCTCAGAACACATTTTCAGCACCTCTGGCATCACTGTCAGTCCCAGGCGCACAAAGCTGACAAAGGAGCATGTGGACATGCTTGTATTCCGGGCCAAGAATTTAAAACAGGCAAAAGGCCCGTCTCAGACATAACCTGATATCACAGGATATCGTGAAGAGTGCAACGTGTATGCCTAAGATTTTATTATAGAAAGATGCTATATTCTGTTCTTCAAATGTCTTATATTTTTTACAGATTTGATTCAGATTGTTTTACTGTTGAAACATGTTTCACGTACACTTTTTCAGTTTAATATGGTGTTGTTCTAAACATTTTGACACTAAACTGACGTTTTTCTGACTTGTAGATCCAGCGGAAAACAAGTTTGTTTGAGACTTGTCCGGCAATCTCAGTGTTACAAGATTTATGTTAATAAAGGGAATTCGAAAATGTGATCAACCCTTGTGGACATTCCGTTTCTGATCTATTAGGTATCGAGTATCAAACCACTGGGTTTAAGTGTCTCGTTTCGGTATCGAGTATCGTGATACCAAACTTGGTACTGGTATCAAAGTCAAACAAGACTATCCCTGAGGCAGTGGTCTGAACTAGGATTCTGGGATTGTGGCACTGGCTAGACATTAGGGTAGAAAAATAGGAATTCCTGTATTCGCCATATTCTTTGATGTGACAAATTCTCAAATGTCTCTGAGGGTCATGGGGATGCTGGAGCTTATCCCAGCAGTCATTGGGTGGCAGGCGGGGAGACATCCTGGACAGGTGTGTCCCACCAAGCTATTTAAAATGAAAATCGGCTGATAATGATTGGCGGCCTATCGATCGGAGCATCCCTACTTTTTTTAAACCTGCATTCAGCTGTGCTGTGCGATTACTTTAGGATGGCATTGTTGTAAGCCTATTCCTAGTCAGTCACGTCATTGTGTATCGGTAATAACTGGTGTGCTGCTTGCTTGGGTGGTTTTCAGGGAACACAAACATTGCCGTAGTCTAGAGTCATACACTGCCACTGGGATGATCTCATCTATTGTTTCCTTGTCTTGTGATTGGCGAGTAAAATGGCAGTACTTTGTCTATCGCACTGTATAGGCATACCTGCTCAGCTGGACTGGTTATTCGGCCTTTGACTAATAGCTGTGTGATTATGGTCTGGTGGATTTGACATGCTAACTTGACTGGAAGCTCAAAATAATTAAGGCTGGGGTGGGTGGGTGGCGTGGGGTGGGGGAGGTTATGTGTGTGTGTGTGGAGGCGGGGCTATGAGCTTCAGGGCCCAGAGGCCCCTGGGGGTACTGATCCAGCCTTGGTAATGAGGTTGCTTAGAAGCACTAGGGGAAGCAGCGAAGAAAAAAAATCACTGCTTTGTGGTCAGAGACAGGGATGTCTAGCAAATGTAGATTATCCAGAGACAAACCATAAGACAGCACGAGGTCAAGGGTATGACCCTTAGTGTGACTAGGACTTAGGATCAGACCTAGGACTGAACAAGATTAACACTAGAATGACTGGGATTTCATCCATTATCCAAACCGCTTATCCTGCTCGCAGGGTCGCGGGGATGCTGGAGCCTATCCCAGCAGTCATTGGGTGGCAGGCGGGGAGACAGGCCACCAGTCCATCACAGACCGGTATTTCACTCCTACCTAAATAGAGCATGGGCGGACAAAATGACCGCCGGTTTTTAAACTCGATATTCTGTCAGGATAAATACCCAAGTGAGATATTGACGCATTGCAAGACTGACATCAAAATTAACATTTTAACAACTATAATACTATTTTTAAACAGTTTAAACTTCACAGAAACATGGTCGAACTTGAATAGCAAAATTGAAAAAGTGAAAATATTACGTGAAAAACAAAACGGAAAAAACATATTGCTAATCTAACAAAAGTAACAAGGCCTATAAAACGTGAAATGTAAAAAAACTTAATGAAAATAAATATTGAAACAGTCCCAAACAATGACCGGAACTTAAAAACTACTAAAACGACCATGGGCAGTCAGAATGACCGCCACGGTTGTTAAACTCTCTATTCTGTCAAGATAAATACCCAGTTGAGATATTAATGCATTGCATATGTTAGCATGTCTGTTATGACACTAACTGACACCAAAATTAGCATTTTAACAACTTTAATACTATTTTTCAAACAATTTAAAATGGCCGCCGTCCGACGCCTGCAAATCCTGCAGCGCCTCGGTGGGAGTCATGGTGCGTCTGTAACGGCGTCTGTAACCAGACATGTTGGACATAATCAAAAATCAAGTTTAGACTGTTTCTCTGCACTGGAGGGCGCTAGTGTGTTTCTAGGACAGAGCAACGAACTTCACGAAGGAAATGACGGCGACCAACACACGTCATAAATACTGACATGACACGCACCATCACACGCAAACTATGCGTGGTCAGTTTGACCGGTCATGGTCGTTTTAGGTAAATCTTATAACTTTTTTTTTTTTTTGGAAAACATTATTTTCCAATTTTCAAGTTGTTTTGGAACAGGTATACAAGACACGCAAACGAACAAATTAAAAAACAAAAACTAAGGAACCCCCCCCCCCCCCCCCAAGGCTCAAGAAGAATAAGAATAAGAAGAAAAAGGACTATGCAGGGACTTCTTATTCCAATTCCAAATTTTTTTTAATCTAAAACTAATTTTAATGCAAATACACTACCGTTCAAAAGTTTGGGATCACCCAAACAATTTTGTGTTTTCCATGAAAAGTCACACTTATTCACCACCATATGTTGTGAAATGAATAGAAAATAGAGTCAAGACATTGACAAGGTTAGAAATAATGATTTGTATTTGAAATAAGATTTTTTTTACATCAAACTTTGCTTTCGTCAAAGAATCCTCCATTTGCAGCAATTACAGCATTGCAGACCTTTGGCATTCTAGCTGTTAATTTGTTGAGGTAATCTGGAGAAATTGCACCCCACGCTTCCAGAAGCAGCTCCCACAAGTTGGATTGGTTGGATGGGCACTTCTTGTGTACCATACGGTCAAGCTGCTCCCACAACAGCTCAATGGGGTTCAGATCTGGTGACTGCGCTGGCCACTCCATTACCGATAGAATACCAGCTGCCTGCTTCTGCTCTAAATAGTTCTTGCACAATTTGGAGGTGTGTTTAGGGTCATTGTCCTGTTGTAGGATGAAATTGGCTCCAATCAAGCGCTGTCCACTGGGTATGGCATGGCGTTGCAAAATGGAGTGATAGCCTTCCTTATTCAGAATCCCTTTTACCCTGTACAAATCTCCCACCTTACCAGCACCAAAGCAACCCCAGACCATCACATTACCTCCACCATGCTTAACAGATGGCGTCAGGCATTCTTCCAGCATCTTTTCATTTGTTCTGCGTCTCACAAACGTTCTTCTTTGTGATCCAAACACCTCAAACTTGGATTCATCCGTCCACAACACTTTTTTCCAGTCTTCCTCTGTCCAATGTCTGTGTTCTTTTGCCCATCTTAATCTTTTTCTTTTATTGGTCAGTCTCAGATATGGCTTTTTCTTTGCCACTCTGCCCTGAAGCCCAGAATCCCGCAGCCGCCTCTTCACTGTAGATGTTGACACTGGTGTTTTGCGGGTACTATTTAATGAAGATGCCAGTTGGGGACCTGTGAGGCGTCTGTTTCTCAAACTAGAGACTCTAATGTACTTATCTTCTTGCTCAGTTGTGCAACGCGGCCTCCCACTTCTTTTTCTACTCTGGTTAGAGCCTGTTTGTGCTGTCCTCTGAAGGGAGTAGTACACACCGGTGTAGGAAATCTTCAATTTCTTAGCAATTTCTCGCATGGAATAGCCTTCATTTCTAAGAACAAGAATAGACTGTCGAGTTTCAGATGAAAGTTCTCTTTTTCTGGCCATTTTGAGCGTTTAATTGACCCCACAAATGTGATGCTCCAGAAACTCAATCTGCTCAAAGAAGTGCCCATCCAACCAATCCAACTTGTGGGAGCTGCTTCTGGAAGCGTGGGGTGCAATTTCTCCAGATTACCTCAACAAATTAACAGCTAGAATGCCAAAGGTCTGCAATGCTGTAATTGCTGCAAATGGAGGATTCTTTGACGAAAGCAAAGTTTGATGTAAAAAAAATCTTATTTCAAATACAAATCATTATTTCTAACCTTGTCAATGTCTTGACTCTATTTTCTATTCATTTCACAACATATGGTGGTGAATAAGTGTGACTTTTCATGGAAAACACAAAATTGTTTGGGTGATCCCAAACTTTTGAACGGTAGTGTATATGCAATTTTTAATATCTCAACTGGGTATTTATCTTGACATAGTATGGAGTTTAAAAACCGTGGCGGTCATTTTGACCGCCCATGGTTATTCTGGTAGTTTTTAAGTTCCGGTTGTTGTTTGGGACTGTTTCAATATTTATTTCTAGTCCTTTTTTTTTACATTTCAGGTGTTATAGGCCTTGTTACGTTTGTTAGATTAGCCACATGTGTTTTCTGTTTTGTTTTTTCGGTAATAGTTTCACTTTTTCAATTTTGCTATTCAAGTTCGACCATGTCTCTCTGAAGTTTAAATTGTTTAAAAATAGTATTACGGTTGTTAAAATGTTAGTTTTGGTGTCAGCCGTCTCCTAACAGACACACTAACATATGCAATGCATTAATATCTCAACTGGGTATTTATTTATCTGACAGAATATAGAGTTTAAATACCGGTGGTCATTTTGACCGACCATGGTCATTTTAGGTAGGAGTGAAATCCCGGTCGTTCTAGTGTTAAAGATGTGTGTGTTTTTTTTAGGGATGCACAGATATCCGATACCACTATTGGTAGGTACATTCTTCATTTTTTTGCCCCAGTAATCAGTTCCAAAATGCACCCAGTTAGAAGGGTAATGGTTTGTAGCGTACTAGAGGCGAAGTCACAAAAGCTAAGAGGGCCTCAGTCTTAGCTCGTGTTCTCAAGCACAGTGATTGTTCTGGCACATTCTTACCTGACTGGAAGACATAGCGAGCCAAGCCCTGCATCAGCTCAGCAGGCCAGGTGGGTGGCGCAGTCTCCCCCACCTCCCTCTTCAGTCTAAACGTCAGCTCAAAGCCAAAACCACTGGGTCCCTCCGCCCCTGTGAATCTGCCCAAACACACAGACACACACTTATTCAGCCATTGTGAAATACAGATTAATGAATTAAAATGGACAGATAACTAGAAGTACTTATCGTTGTTTTCACTCAACGTGGTGTCAAAATAGGGAGGTCAGTAGGGTGTGATCATCTTTACTGTTCCTGGAGCAATACAGGCAAAATATCTTTTTTTTATATATATATTTTTTTCTCTGAAAGTTATAGTTGCAGTACGTTTGTGAGACACGAGGACAAAACTTTTACAACGATAAATTCAAATACTGCTGTTTCTTGCTTTGCTTTCCCAAACATAGCAGCAAACAACACAGCAACTACAAACTTGGTTAAGAAAACCGTTTAAAAAGTGACTGCAATTCAGAATTAATGTATGTAGATAGTCAATATTGTACACTATTTGTGCAGTTCCTTGTGGGGCACCGACTTCCACTGCTGAAGAGGGAAATTCCAGTGATTAGTATACTGGTGGATTAGCCAAATGAAAACAATTAGAACAATCTGAAGCAAGGAAATTAAAGGAATGTGTGTGATCGGAAACATGTCGCACAGTTGTTTACTTTGCAGAATAAGAGTAAACTGTGAGATAGTGTGTCAGTAACAGCCGCTGTGTTTGTGCGTTCTTTCGTCTGTGAACGTTTCTTAGGGGAAGTTCAGCTTGTCAAAATTACCAGAGTGACACAACACAATGGAAAGCATCACGCATTAACACCGGGCCTCTGTGGGTGGTGTTCCTGCTTAACCATAATAACACCCCAAGTCTACGAGAAAACAAGAGCAAACGTTTGTACAGTCAGAATGTAACATCATTGACCATGGGTTAGGAAAAAAGAAAATAAGAATTCTGTTTTGGGGTGTTTTGCTTAAGAAGGATGTTGTATGGGTAAGAATGTCACACTAAACTCAAATATTCATTTTAACTGGCTTTGCTGTTATTCTTACAACCTTCTGCCAAAATGCAGGTGGTAGTGGTGGTGGTGGTGGTGGGGAGGTTGTTAACACAGTGAAGCAATTTAAAAGTTGGCATTTCCGTAGACTGACTTGTACTTGTTGCAGTCACATCTAAGCCAAATGTTTGCTCAGGCCAAATGATCGAGACAAGTTTATATTCTACAAGATGTGCACGTTGAATGGCAATTATCCAACAGAATGATTTATCTCCCTCGAGTCGTCTTTTTCAGGAATTTCCTCTCCTCCGCAGGCCCAAAGCAAGAGCTGTGCCCTACTCACTCATGAACTCTGTTGTCGCCATACAGGTCACTCAGTCCAAAGCTGACATAGTGCCAATGCTCCTGGACGTCCTGAGCTGGACAGCCCACATTCCTGTACATACTGATGTAGTCCAAAGGATCTGGACCCCCTAACCTGTGTGAGGCAGGGGAAGGAGAGAAAAAAACATGTCATATCATCCTCCCAAGTTTTGATGTTGTTACTCTTCCAAAACAACCAACCAGATAATCAAGGACACAGCTCAACTTACAATACAGGGCTGAGCAACATCTCAATATTATCATCTTTCACTGGTATTGTATCCGCACGAAATTCAGATATTGTCAAACCGTGATACACAAGTTTGACTTCCCAGTTAACTAAAATCTATCACCTAAAATTCCTCACCAATCAAGGTGTAAGGAAATATCCGAGGAGCATTATTTGAAAACAAGTTTGGGTTTGACGTCATAGTAAACAGCTGAATGAGACGAACCTCGGTGAGGAATCCAAACGAGGGTTCGTCTCATTCATCCGTCCGACAGGCTACTTTCCCCAGCAGCTCCCTGAGAGGAACCTCAGCGGGCTTCCTAAACACGCTTACGTCAACAAATATAATGATATGTGCATCCACATGGTGCCAAATGTCCTATGGTTATGGGAACAATGGTACCCCCTCCCTGTGGCTCCCAACCCAGCTGGCAGCTATTCCAGTAGACCAGTGGTTCTCAACCTTTTTGGGGTCCTGGACCCCCTGCGTATTTCTGATCTACCCTGAGGACCCCTCCACCTGATCTTGGGGGAGGGGGGTTGCAATTTGATAGAAACAGTAGAAACTGCATTTTAAATTGCATTATAGCATTTATTCACTCTTTGGGGCAAAAATAAGAGCTTTCAGTTGCAACTTAGATGTAGTTAACAAAACAGAATTCTTATGCAGTAACTTTCAGATATATGTAACAAAACAGAATATGTATTCAGTAACTTTCAGATATATGTAACAACACAGAATATGTATTCAGTAACTTTCAGATATATGTAACAAAACAGAATATGTATTCAGTAACTTTCAGATAGATGTAACAACACAGAATATGTATTCAGTAACTTTCAGATATATGTAACAAGACAGAATATGTGTTCAGTAACTTTCAGATATATGTAACAACAGAATTTTTATGCAGTAACTTTTAACAATGCAAACGGGAGCGAGATCTCTTATTAAAATACAATAAATTACACTTGTGAAACAGATGTAATTAGAGAAAAAAGTCCTGTTACCCTTTATAGTTTAGGTAGATAAAGGTCTCAGTCACATTTGAGTAAAATAATCCTATTTCTATAAACGTCATAGGATCTTTTTTTTTTAAAGATATTTTATTTTCACGGACCCCCTTGCAATTACACCACGGACCACTAGGGGGTCCGCGGACCCCCGGTTGAGAAACACCGACGGAGACACCTGAAGAGTCGCAGCGACAAACTTCCCTTGAAACAAAGTCGTCCCCGCCGACAGGAACTTAACGCACACTGGGCTTTACGGCGAAACCTCGACATTCTTGTGACCACAGGGCCGGGGTACGTACCAGTACTTCACGATAGCGGTGACCTGGAGCGGGTTGGCCTGGTCCGGGTAAAGGCGGCGGCATTCCCCGTAGATGGCCTGCAGTCCGGGGGGGAAGAGTGACGCCAGCCCCTGGGCTTGAGCACCGCTGGTAGGCCGTACCTCATCCATACCGCGGCCTCAAATAACGACGACTACTTTTTTTAAAAACTAACCAGAGCAAACTTGACTCTTTCTTGTTTTACGTTTTGATGACCAACCCTTTTATTTGTTTACCCCAAAAAAAACAGGAAAGCATAAAACCGCACAACTTCTCGCCGGCCTCCGCGGTCCGACCCGATCGCGTTTGATGCGCTCCACGGGGGCCGAAGCGAAGCCTGTTGCACGGCCCGCCCACGCGGCTCCCGATTGGTCGCCGTATCCCTGAGTGACAGCCGGAACGTCCAACGGGCAAACGTTTTCACCATTTCAGGGGACGCGGCTTTTCAAGCGACCGGGGCTCTTGCGCGTAAGTGTAGTCCACCGACTTCCGGTTTCTGCTGCAGCGGTCATAGCGGTTTCCTGTTTGTTTGACAGACGGCGTATTTTTTTCCCGTGACGCCTGCGGGATTTGCCGCGGATAAACGTCGACGGCGCGCACACAACTGTCCACACACTGCCACCTGCACCCGCCGGCAAACGGTTGGAGAGTTTCAAGTTGTACATATCAGGTTACGCCCACAGTTCCGTCCGTCCAGCTGTCCGTCCGTCCACCCATCCTCATAATTATGGACGTAACCTGATATGTACAGCTTGAAACTTTCCACCCGTTTGCTGGTGGGTGCAGCATCCTTGTTTTCTCCATGTTAAAGTTTTTGTTTTGCTTTGGGAGTTGTTCCTTATCCGATGCGAGGGTCTAAGGACAGGATGCCGTGTTGCTGTAAAGCCCCTTGAGGTGACATCCTTCTCCCAATACACCCAGCATCTTTCCTCCACACATGTCCAGGCCATCTCAATCTTGCCTCTCTTGCTTTGTCTCCAAACCGTCCAACCTGAGCTGTCCCTCTAATGTACTCGTTCCTAATCCTGTCCTCCTGCATCACTCACAATGAATTCTTCATTCATTCATCCATTCATGCATTCATTCTCCAAACCGCTTATCCTTGCTCAGGGTGGCGGGGATGCTGGAGCCTATCCCAGCAGTCATTGGGCAGCAGGCGGGGCTACACCCTGAACAGGCCGCCAGGCCATCACACTCACACACACACACACACACACACACACACACACACACACACACACACACACACACACACACACACACACACACACACACACCTAGGGACAATGTAGTATGGCCGAGTCACCTGACCTACATGTCTTTGGACTGTGGGAGGAAACCCACGCAGACACGGGGAGAACAGGCAAACTCCACACAGAGGACGACCCAGGATGACCCCCAAGGTTGGACTACCCCGGGACTCGAACCCAAGACCTTCCTCCTGTGAGGCAACTGTACTAACCACTGTGCTACCGTTCCATTGAATTATTATTATTGCAGCTACACAGGTCCAATTTCCTTTAATAAAAGTCCACGAGTCATACTGATGTCCAGTGTTTATTACTCTCCCATTCGCCTCCTCAGACACCGTGAAAACTAAAGTCAAGAACAACAACAGAACGACAATTACTATCACGGCTGCACATGGCTAGGTTCCATCATTGTACAACGTAACATAACAACGATATAGAAAATCAATTACACACAAGATCAACAAACATAAAGTTATGACAGGATACATAAAATAATACAGAATGTGAAATAGTTAGCGTGTGCGCCTCTCAGACCGTGTGTGGAATGAATATTTGGAACTTTGCATGGCGTCTCAGCACAGCGGCAGAGGTTCTCTTTCCCATAATGCAGTAGTTGTAGGTGCAACTACATACAGCAATCATGTGATCATAACAAATTTTCAAAGTAAAAGTCACTTGTTTTAACTATAAGATTTTTAACCTGTATTTATATTCTTAATCACATATTTATCACATGAAATTATTTATGAAATCATAATGAAACTATAACAAACCAAGTCTCTACTTTTGAGACAGCTACAATTATTATTATTATTATTATTATCATTGTAAACTACTAATAAGACACGTTAGTCCCTAGCTAATGGGTCTGACCTTTCAGCCGAGCGGTTAGTGATGTCGCCTTGTGGTGCAGTACACCCCGTATCGAATCCCGCACCGGGCAAGAAAATAACCGGTTACATTATTATTATTATGTAACGACCACGGATGTGTAGACTCGCCAGCCCTTGGCTAACGGGTCGGACCTTTTAGTCGACTGGCTAGCGCACTCGCCCGCGGTGCTGGCGACCCAGGTTCGCGGGTTCTTACCTGCGCTTGACCTGTGCCCCCGTCCATAGGGTTAGTGGTTGCGTCAGCAAGGGCACCCGTATGTATGACGATGTCAAATTTTGCCAAATCATTATGCGGACTGACAAGACCATACAGGATCGGTCGAGGGCCTCCATTGGTGCTGCGCCCTCACAGGGTACCGATGGAAACTGTAATATCCGCTGTGGCGACCCCGGAGAAACAGGGAACAAGCCAAAAGAAGAAGATTATTATTATTATTATTACTACTACTATTATTATTATTATTATTGTTATTATTATACCAGTAAACAAGTCTCCATAGGGAGAGTTGAGGGTATCCATTCCACAGCTTACTCTTGATTGTACAGCTTTATATGATTTATTTCTTTGTATAGTGCGCCTCCTACTGGTACTTAAGCTGCTTAGTGGGCTAAGTACTGGGATTGCCAGTTATTTCATTTGGCATAAGTTTCTTACACTTTTCATTTGAAAAACTTGAAAAACTATTGAAACAAATAAAATATACTATATTAAATCTGCCTTTGGGGGGAGAGGTTTATTTCTCCTTCGTACTCATCAGCTCCGTTACAGTGTCGCAGAGCCGTGAGTCCACGCTCGTCTACTCTATGCACGCAACAATACACTCCGGCCTTCTTTCAGCTACCCATGTGTGTTTCTGACAACAGCGCCTGCTGCAGCTTCGGCCCTGTTCACGCCTGGCATTAACATGCGTCTTGGGTGATCCGATCACAAGTGGACAGATCACACCGGACGTTAGAATGCGTCTCCGCATGCGTCTGGAGTGACCACGTGTGATCGGATCTGACTTCCCTGCTCTGTATGCAAATAAACACGGGCTGCAGACTAACACCGCCCTCCTCCGATACAGGTGGAGTTGCCACCCGCTTCTTTTCACCAAACAGTGAGGAGTTTCACCAGGGTGACATAGTGCGTGGGAGGGGAGGATCACGCCATTCCCCCCCAGTTCCCCCTCCCCCGAACAGGTGCCCCGACCAACCAGAGGCGCTAGTGCAGCGATCAGGACACATACCCACATCCGGCTTCCCACCCGCAGACACGGCCAATTGTGTCTGTAGAGCCGCCCGACCAAGCCGGAGGTAACACGGGGATTCGAACCGCCGGTCCCCGTGTTGGTAGGCAACGGAATAGACCGCTATTCTGGTCCGCTATTCCAGACCGCCTGATAAATGAATTTTAATCTGAAGTTGAACTTGAAGCGGGCGGGGGCTCTTCCACAGTTGTGGGTCTGATGCGTGTCAGAAATTACAGACGAGGTTAAAAACAACAACAACTAAACCCAGAGGAGGCTTTGGTGAAACACGTGTCCCGCCTGTGTTTTTATTCCCTAAAAGCTGCTTCATAGCCTACCTGCAGTTCAGCATGGTCCGTCACCTCTGTAGTACCGCTGCGCTCGGCAGAATCACGCAGGATATTTTTCCCATTGGATATTGTTTCTAGTGCTTACACAAAGGACGTCAGTTGAGTATGTGGTTCTTTAATGTGGCCCAGGACATATTCGCGTACACACTGCTAAAAAAACCAAAAACGTGGCCAAATACGGCCCAGACCACCTCCGAATGTGGTCTAAGCGATCGGATCTCAATGCGTCCTCAATGCGTCTTGGGTGCATTCACACCTATACGCTTGTGATCAGACCATTCAAGCTAATGCCAGGTGTGAACAGGGCCTTTGCTTTTTTCTGGTTTTATCTACATCTCGAGAGCGTCTAGGCTTCAGTCACATATTGGGCCTCGGCCTGAGAGCTTCACCCTGAGAGGGGAGGTATGCTGAGGGAAGGTGGCGAGAGTGTGTGGACCTATAATTTATCAGGAAGACCTGTGCAGAATGTACAGTATGGGGTGCCAATTGTAACAGACCCTCACGCCTCTGGGCGCACGCGCTTCCGGTGGCCTCGCGGTCTCACCATCCCACTTCTGAAACCAATGTAGCGAATTCGAGGGGGGCAACCCGGGAACCACCGCACCCGGGACTCCCGCACCACGGGCGACTACATTAACCAGTCGACTAAAGGGTCCGACCCGTTAGCCAACAGGCTAGCGAGTCTAGTCATCCGTAATCGTTACACGGACACTGGACACCTCTGATATCTGATTGCTGACTGACACCTCATTTGACCTCTCGTTGAAAGAAGCGTTCTTTCAAATGGAGGACGAGGAAGAGACACGTGAGAGACTGACCCAAGTTGCAGACATGCCGTGAACTCACCATACTGAAGTACGTTTAAAGGTCTGGCATCGGGGTTGGGTTTCCTGAACAACTTTCACGAAAGTTGAGTCGCAGTGTAGATGTATTTTGGCAGTTTGGCGCCATAAAAGAGAGCCAATCAGATAAGAGAGCTCGGTTCCCAGTTCAGTCCAGCAGGATGTTTACATGTGTGCTAGTGAGACACGCCACGCATACACAGCGCAGTGCCATGCAGTAGACAGCTGTACTGGTTAGCTCATGTGGGCTAACCAGTACAGCTGTCGGTGTTCAGCAGGTTAGCATTTAGCAATATGAAATGCATTCACTCAGATAGACGTTCATGCTACAATAGCTATTATCAGATAGCCTATTCGCTGTCGTAGAGGTGTAAGTGCTTACTGCAGAGCAGGGCTCGTGTAACCACAAACATGACCTCACTGTATGTTAAATAGGGGTTGTTACTGAAAAATTATGTTGTTGAATAAAAACAACCTTCCTAATGTAAACTACTAATAAGACACGTTAGCCCCTAGCTAACGAGTCTGACCCTTTAGCCGAGCGGTTATTGATGTCGCCTTGTGGTGCAGTACACCTTATATCGAATCCCGCACCGGGCAAAAACACCACATGCCTCCCCCCCATACATGTGGAGTCACCAGCCGCTTCTTTTCACCTGACAGTGAGGAGTTTCACCAGGGGGGGTGTAGCGCGTGGGGGACCACGCTATTCCCACCCACCCCTCTCCCCCGAACAAGCGCCCCGACCCACCAGAGGAGGCGCTAGTGCAGCGTCCAGGACACATACCCACATCCGGCGTCCCACCCGCAGACACGCCGGGGATTCGAACCGGAGATCCCCGTGTTGGTAGACAACGGAATAGACCGCCACGCCACGCGGACGCCCCTAACATGCATGTCTTTTTGATGGTGGGAGGAAACCGGAGCACCCGGAGGAAACATGCAAACTCCGCACAGAAAGGACCTGGGACGACCTGGGGTTCGAACCCAGACCCTTCTTGCTGTGAGTCAATAGCGCTGCTGCCCATCTCCGTGGTGCTTGAGCTTTATTTTCTGAAAATAGGTTGTATGTTCAACACTTACCCAGAACAGAGTGACCCACGTCTGCCCAGAATGGGGGTACAGTACTGTGTGCGTGTGTGTGTGTGTGTGCGTGTGTTGTGGTTCTGCTACTAAGTAGGAGTGAAGTGTCACAGAAGAAGGAGAGGAAACAGACGATGACGACGACGACAATGATGAGGATGAAGTCAAGAGAATGAAAACACCAGCCTGGACCAAATGTAGCAATATATGTGGCGTAAAGTCGTTCGTTATCACATTGTATCCATTGTGCTCTTCACAGAGTAAGTGGGGATAATATGGACTACAGCAGATGATTATACCATTTCACACAGGTATTTGTGTATTTGTGGCTGGTTGTAAACACGTTCAGTATTATTCACACTTTAACTGCTTTTTTTTTGTTATATCCAAAGGATTTGCATCTTTAAAATACATCTATGAATGCTTCTCTTTCTTCAGCTGAACTTCAACAGGGCAACAATGTTTTTTATTTGAGCTGCTTGTCCATGTCGAGACAATTTGTTAAATGTGTAAGTAAATATTGTGGCAGGATGAGGAAAAACACAGGAGACGAAGGCGACTTTGAACTTTATTCCTCGGCTCCAAAACCAAACCGAAACAGGAACAACCCTGCGCCCGAGAGCCCGGGAACGTAAACCACGCCCCAACGTAAACCACGCCCCCGATGTAAACCACGCCCCCAGCTCACAGCCCAGCTGGCTGAGAGGCACAGCCCCTAGTGTCCGCCACAATATCATTTTAGAAGGCGATTTAGCCCTAAAATGCTATTTTGTGGTGACCCACATCTATATAATGAGAGACATTCACCTAAGAGGACGGTGTACCTTTAAGGGAAGAGGCGAGGGGTCAGATAATGCACTTCCGCTTCCGGTTGAGATTTCAGTTCAGTGTCGTTGTCGAATGTATGACGTGCTAAGTTGGAGCTAGTAAACTACCTCGACTACATCTACTCTCACGTCTCCTATCTCGTTGTTTTCTAACTCCACAATTTACTATTTACTTTATTAAATTCAAGAATCTTTTTAAAGAAAATGTCACGACTCTACTAAATCAGCTTAAAACATCGTTATTGCGGTGGTCCCCTCTTACATCGCCCCCTGCCGGGCGAATAAACCCTATAGAAATGAATATACTACCAACATTTACATATCTATTTCGGTGTGTACCCCAAAATCATGTTTTGTTTCGCTAGATTCAGTTATTTCTTCATATTTATGGCAATAAAAATAAAAAGCCACGAATAAGCAGGATCTCACGTCAGAGGTTCAAAGGGGGGGGGGCGGGGGACTGGGGCTCCCTGATTTCCATCACTATTACTGGGCGGCTGACATTCGTTGCCTTGCTTTCTTGGCCCGCTTTTATCTCCAGCCCAACAGCCCAGATTGGACATCTCTGGAGTTGGGCTCATGCCCGGACATTTCGCTCCCAGCACTCCTTGGCTCACCGCCCCACTACCCTCTAACAAAATCAACAGACAACCAGGCTGTGTGTCATACCCTCCAGGTGCGGGCCCAGTTAGGGAAGTCCTTTGGCCACAGAGATTTTTCTCCCTTGAGCCCTGTTGCTTCTAATCATCTTTTCATTCCATCTCGACACCACTCAGCTTTCCAGGACGGGCACAGGAAAGGCGTCAGATGGTTTAAAGACGTGTTTAAAGATAGCTGTTCCACCTCTTCAGTCAACTGTCTGAGAAATGCGACTGACCCAAAACACATTTCTTTCGATATTTACAGGTCAGGCATTATGTGCGCCTCCATCTTACCTTGCTTCCCTGCAGAACCTGACACTAACCCGGCTGACACATTTCTTTCCTTTAACCCACTATCGAGGGGTGCATCGTCAGCATAGAAACAGCTCCATGCTGACCTGTCCACCTCTGGACAGGATTAAACATCTCCATGCTGACCTGTCCACCTCTGGACAAGGTTAAACATCTCCATGCTGACCTGTCCACCTCTGGACAAGGTTAAACATCTCCATGCTGGCATGTCCACCTCTGGACAGGATTAAACATCTCCATGCTGACATGTCCACCTCTGGACAGGATTAAACATCTCCATGCTGACCTGTCCACCTCCGGACAATGTTAAACATCTCCATGCTGACATGTCCACCTCTGGATAGGGTTAAAACGGCTTGGGAACACGGTGTGGGACATATATCCGATGACCAATGGGATTCCATCCTCACATCAATACACAAATCTTCATCCTGTGCAGGACACTGCCTAGTGCAATTTAAGGTGGTCCACAGGGCCCACGTGCCCAAGGTTAAGTTATCCAGCATCTACCCTGATATCTCCCCCACTTGCGACAAATGCGAAAACAGTGACGCTACCTTGATCCAAATGTACTGGCTGTGCCGTCACTTACAGAAGTTCTGGAAAGAGATCTTTCACACCCTGTCTAAAATCCTAAAGCAAAACCCAGACCCAGAGCCTCTTATTGCTCATTGCCGATGGAGATGACTCTTGTCTGACATCTGCGGAGCGCCATGCGCTTGGCCAGATGCTCAAATGGGAGGATGCTGCCCTGCCCACGCTTAGTCAGTGGCTTCGAGACATAATGTCCCGTCTCATCTTCGAGGTGCTGCGATTCTCAGTCAGTGGCTCAGAGGAAAACGTTTATGAAACCCTTCTCAACATATTTTGGTAACACCCAAACCACATAAGCGTGGTACTCATTTTAACTCGGGGCCCTGACATGAAAAACAACACCTGGCTCCGTGGAGACAGCTGCATTATTGATTTCTGTACTCCTAGACATTGTGCCTTAGACTTATTCCAGATAATCAGGGGGGGTGGGGGGGGGAAGGGCTGTTTCACTATATCACCGTCACCACTCTCACCGCCGCAGGGTTGTGTTTGTTTTTGCTTGTTCTGTACATTGGTGTGTAGCATATATGTGCCCAACCCTGTTCATGTTTTTGGTAAAAAATTCAATAAAAATATTTTGAAAAGAAAGAAACGTGGTCCTCAGCAAAGGGCCCGTTGCCCGGATGTACTCTCACACCGAGGCCTTCCGATCACCACTTCCACTGGGTGTCCTTCGATGCCGTTTCAGTTGACATCGCGTTATTATGTCTCGTTCTTCGCTCTTTACAGACGATGTGATCCCGAACGTGTGGGTTGAGCGTGACATGCAAATTGTACAGTCCTCAAATACCTATGAATCCCTTCCACTTGAACACCGTCCCGCTTCTACCACCTCCGTTTACCTACCTCATATGATGACCAGTCTCCAATCGACAAAAGAAAGCAAAGCGCCTCAGCCCAGCGACGGATGAAACGCTAATGAACCAAGATGGGCAAGAGAGAAAGTATTTGTTGTAATTATGTTTATTTAGCAACAGCTTGTAAACATCTGCACCACCAGTGGACGTTATTCTGACAAGCAAATCAAAAATGTGCTGGACTTATGCAATAACAACGACGTCACAATATTTGCGCTCATGTTTGAACGCAGCTTCCTCGTCGTCTAAAGGTGAATCACGACACCGCTGTGTGACTGTAGGAGCTGGTGGCGGCGGTCCAAGCGCAGCAGGGAGGCGTTCCGGTGGACCATCTTCTGCAGCTGCGACGATCACCAGGCACCATAGCAAAAGAACTGAGTCCATAGATGTCCACCTGAAGGAGCCGCCATCTATGGAATTCAGTTCTCATGGCAGAGCACTTCTCGTGTGCGGCCTTCGTCCACCCGCCTTCCGCCGTCCGAGCGTCTCGTCCCTCAAAAGTCACACACAATGACAGTAAAGGCGCTCCAAAAACATGTAGCTATTGATCATATGAAGACACAGAATCAAAATCGGACCATCTGAGGTCGACACCAGCAGTTTACACCAGCGACAGGAACATTATTGAACAACAGGGTGAGTTTGAACGGCCCGTGGCCTTCCCCATTTCTAAAGAAAGGTGGTGGAAGGATGATGTCACCTCTTAGTCATCTTTGATTCTCCCCAACTGTACTTGGCCAATCACCTCACTCTTCCCAGCAGTCCCGGTCGCTGCTCCGCCCCCTCTGCCGATCCGGGGAGGGCTGCGGACTACCAGATGTCTCCTCCCATACATGTGGAGTCGCCAGCCGCTTCTTTTCACCCGACGGTGAGGAGTTTCGCCAGGGGGAGACGTAGCGCGTGGGAGGATCACACCACCCCCCCCCCGAACAGGAGCCCCGACCGACCAGAGGAGCGACCAGGACACGTACCCACATCCGGCTTCCCACCCCGCAGACACGCCCGACCAAGCCGGACGAACCGCGGCGGGGTGGTGTTGTCACCTGTTAGTCACCTAAGGTGGTTTGAACCAGAGTTCATGACAGAAGACCGCTATGACCTCACCCGTCAGTCAGGGGTCACCGGACCAAACCGGTCCGTTCAGGTCGCAGCCGGGGTGGGGGGGGGAATGACACAACTGAAACCGTGACCGCCTTTCCACAAACACACCTCCTCGGCTGTTATCTGTGAAGCACAAAAGTTTAGAATTACAATGATTCCCCCCCCCCTCTCCCAAATTAATATACAAGTTTAAACTTTTGCGCTACCCGCTCCTGCGCTGAGCCCCCCCCTTCCCCCCCGCCAAACAAAAAAAAACAGGAATAAAAAAATGCTGCAGCTGAAGATGGGCCATCCAACTTAACTTGCGAATTCCTGGAAATGTTTCACAACCGCAGCAATGGGAGCCGGCTGTTGCAGCTCGTGCAGCAGATAAGGCCGCGCGGCGCTGCGGTCAGGGCGCCGCCGCCGCGTGACTCATCACTCCCGCGCGGACGGCCGTGATTGGGACGGTGAGGCGACGGACTCAGACGGTTTGTCGTCTTTGAACCCTCTACGGTTCGGCGACCCGGTTCTGCCGCTTTACTGGGGGCTTTTCTGCAAAACCCGTAGAAGGACTAGAGTCAATATTGACAGGGAGGGTGCAGTGAAATGGTTCTGAAACACCATCACGCTGTCGACGGACTTCATGTGGCGTGTATGTGTGTGTGCGCATGCGCACACACACATACACATACACACATTGAAGTTTGTGAGGAAGGCCACACCTGAACATGCACAGGAAACCTTGACATTCCCGGCAGCGGCCTGGGAAACACCCGGTCACGCAGTCACGCCACGGCGTGAAAAATCCCCCTTCAGCACCACGCTCAGCCAGTTTTCACTCCCCCACTCTCGCCCCCTCCCCCTCCCCGCGCCGGAGCGGGACTTCACCTCACGGGAGGGTCGCGTCCGTTAACGCGGGGGCGACTGGTGGCGTAAGCGGCGGTAAGTGAAGATGAAGGGGTGCGTGCTCATCTTCTGTTCCGGTGAAGACCGCTTGGTTCGGACGGATCCGGGCTCCGAACACACCGGCATCCGGTGTGTTCGAGGGGGAGGCGAGTAAATGAACTTCATTTGTGTCCAGTCCCGAGAACTCGTTTCCCACGAGTCCACGGGACGCTTCCTTTACTGACCCGTACTTTACTGAACCGAACTTTACTGAACTGAACTTTACTGAACCGAACTTTACTGACCCGTACTTTACTTAACCGAACTTTACTGACCCGTACTTTACTTAACCGAACTTTACTGACCCGTACTTTACTGAACCGTACTTTACTGAACCGAACTTTACTGACCCGTACCTTACTGAACCGAACTTTACTGACCCGTACTTTAGTTAACCGAACTTTACTGAACCGTACTTTACTTAACCGAACTTTACTGAACCGTACTTTACTGACCCGTACTTAACTGAACCGAACTTTACTGACCCGTACTTAACTGAACCGAACTTTAGTGAACCTTCCTTCAGTGAACCTTCGGAAGCGAGAGAAGCGCTGGAAAGCCAGCCTGGCTGGCAGCCTGGCTGGCTGGCTGGCTGGCTGGAGGCAGGGAAGTGCTCCGAACCCAAAGTGGGTGAAAAACATCAACATCTTACATCTACGTCCCTAAGCTTACCTTTCAGTACTCGGTCTGTGCGAGCTCACTTCCCCACAGCTTGGGTTTAGCCTTTCTTTTACCCGTTATTTCTCATCTCCAGGGGCTGTTCTCTCGCCTGGCACAGAAAGTATTCCAGTCTCAGTGACAAACGACAAGAAAAACAAGTCCTAGCATGGCACCAGCAGGGGGGCCGTCCGGTCTGGCTGGGATACGCACGGGCCGTGGTACGTCTCCGGCCGGTTCACCTGCGTGGTCCGCTCGCCCTGCCAGGTCTCTCGGCCCCCCCCCCTCCTTTCCCCTTCCCTCCCCTCTCCAGGCCACCGGGAAGGAGCCAGCAATACTGCCCGACACTCGGCACGGGAACCTTAAATACCGCCACCTTCACGTCAGCATCAGCCTCCCTCCTCCCTCCTCCTCCTCCCCCCTCCTCCCCGCCTGCCTTGTTGTTCATGCACTCCCTCCGTACGGTAAGCCCGACAGTCACTTCCCAGTAAGGAGGAAGCGGTGGGAGTGAGCATCACGCCCCCTTACCGAATCAACACCTAATAGTTCCGAGGAAAACCGTCCAGTCTGGCCCCGCCCCCCCCCCCCCCGTTCCCATAACGCGCGGCGGGGGAACGGCTGCTCTGGAGGAAGCAGGAATTCCCCCACAGGATGTGAACAGCTGCTGCGAGGGAGCGGCGGTGACGCGCCGCGCGCGCGCGCGCGCGGATCTGACAGTGATACCCATCACTATGTTCACATGATATGGAAACGAAAGTAGAATCAGCTGGGCCTTTTCTTGTTTTCTTGACTTTTCGGATGTAAGTGTTGAAGGTTGCGCCTCCTCTCTAAGCTGTTTGACCTCAAACCCTCTTTTTTTTGTTTTTCTTTTTTTAGCAGTTTCATAAAGTGCTCATGGAAATCCTGTCAGCGCTCCGACGGTGTTGACGCGTAGTCACGTTTCAGCCACTGGACCAGTAGGTTTCGAGGAATGATCCGCATGGCTCGGGGGCCTGCTCGAGACTAGATCCAATAAAAGGGGTGTCGGTGTAAATCAAGTCACGTTTTCTTGCTAAGTGTTCGGATGAGGCCGTGTCCAGATAATACAGACTCTCTCTACAAAAACCCTCTTCGCCTGACGGTCCACTTTAAGGAGCGCTGGCGTGGAGGCCGTGTGACGGGTACGGTAAACACCAAGCCGTGTGGCTCACCAAGCCTGGAAGGCCAAACTGACTCAATAAAACTGCACATGGAAACATCATGACCTCAGCCCTCGTCGGTGGTCTTCCTAATCTTATCTACCCGGTCAACTAGGGTTGAAAAGGACAATCTACGGAGCTTGAAGGGATAGTGATCTGCAATCATACTTCCCCACAAAAAAAAAAACCCTGCTCTCTGTTTGGCTCAGTGAGTTTCTGCGGTGCGGAAAAATAGGGCATTCCAACACAGAGCCGCTCACCTTCAGAAACTATGTAGGTTCCTCCTCTAACATTTGGAGGATGTGAATAAGCACAAAATTCCAAAATGGTGTGTTCCTGGTGTATCTGGGACATCCTTTTTTTTCGGGGTATGGAAAACCCAGTGTGCTTTCTGGATGTATGTTTATTAGTTCAGGAAAACGACAGAAACTGAAGGTGAAGCCCCACAGGACGTGTTGGGCTGCAGTGCCTAATGGAGCCGACGCTCAAATGGGCCCAGGCGCAAAAACCTGGGTCTGGAAGCAAATAACCGCAAACCCCCATAACTCCGAGAAACACTGGACAGGGAACACTGATGAGAGGTACAGAGATCCCATAGAGAACCACCAGCGATGTGCAATGACTGGAGAATCCACTTTCAAGCTACATCCTTGGGCCGGTGGGATAGGTTGCAATTGACATTTTGCGCCGGACTTCAGAAACAAGCCAGGCTTTCATACCGCTGTTTGAACACTGGGGAAATCACTCGCAAAGGTCACTGAGCCCATTTCCTCCTTTTCCTTCCCATGCATGTGAAGACCTGTAACAGCCCCTTTCAACTGCACTTCAGTTACTGGCAGACATATTTGAATGTCCATATAGGAAGTGAGAGAGTGTGCAAGTTACCAAAGAGCAAATCCAGGATGAGAGTGCATTTTTCATTCTCGCTCCGCCTCCTTTTGATTGGTGGGGCAACATATCGCACACAAATAGCACACAGTGAAACAGCATCAAAACATGTTTTTATTTTGGCTCCTGTGAGTCTAGGTGGTCTGTGATATGACATTTTCTTAAAATGTGAACCGAAACATTTGATATGAATAAACCATACCATTTCGAAACCGAGTGCGCCCTCCATTACAATCCTTGGTTTTACACTCTTGTGTTACCGCTCAATTCTAAGCAACCACCGTTTGCTCAAGATATCGAGTTACAGAATTCGTCTAAATGTTAAAGTGCACCCAATGGAGGCATATACTGAAAATGCATGGGTGGAGCAGTAAATCAGGGCGCCTTTGCGTTTCCGAAGCGTAGGCCCATTACATGTCTCTGAAGGCCCTCGTCCAAATCCCACAGGTGCTGCATGGAGAAAACACCTCTCTGCTCCACAAATCTTTCAAACAAGTATAGTCCACCCCCAACCCCAAAGTAATGGGATTTGGTTGCCAGGTAGACCAGTCCATCTGGGGCGAGCAGTCTGTGGAGGGTGTCATGCAGTGCGGGGTAGTAGTCTGTGTTGTAGATAGTCTCTGATGTGAATATAATGTCATATTTGGGTGGACGGTCCTCCTTCATTACCAAAGCAAGAAAAGTGGTCCAGTCACCGGAGAAGAAACGACACTTATTCAATGAAGAGTGTTGGGTTTGGTCTGGGGCTCTTTTCTTAGCTGTTGGGCCATCGTTCATTACCTCCTGTCTTTCCTCATCTCTCACTTTATTCTTACATTCACCCCCCTTCTTTCTCTTTGCCTTTCCCTTGTCTTCTTCTTCATCATCTTCGCTCTCCAAATCATCCCCCTGACAATTCAGGAGCACATTTGGCAGTGTGAGGTGTTCGATAACTGTGCTGTTGTAATCCTGGAAGTGGGTCTGTGTGGCGCCTCTCTTCAAAGCCAGTATCCCCAGCAACCCAGCCCCACACCCCAGGTCCAAAACCCTCTTCCCTCCAAACGTCTCTCCGTCTCTTTCAACCAGCTCCAGGAGGTCATAAGTGCACTCCCACACCTTCAACCCACCCTCATAGACTCCAGAGATCAGATCAGACCGCTGTTCAGCCGTGCAAGCGAGTATCTTCTCCCCATCCTCTCTGTCCGAGGAGGTTTTCTCAAACACTGTCTCGTTCAGGAAGTGGAGCGGTGGAAGGGAGCCTATGGTAACTGTTTCAGGGACTGCATTCACAAAAAGGCAACGCAGATCCAGTGGTGGAAAATGTTCTTTGGCATCTTTGACTAGCTCCGACTGCTTGGCGCTCTCTGCGGTCTGAAAATACAAATACATACACGGTTAGAGAATATAATAGTGATAAATACTACTACTACTAATAATCACTACATTTATATAGCACTTTTCAAGAGACCCTTTCCATATCCCATGGCTTTCTAACTGAACAAACGAACCGACAAGGAGTTAGCTTAAAAAGCCATTAGCTGAAAACAGACATAATAATGAGTAACACATGAGTGGAATATCCGAGTATTGTGGCGTGATAGCAAAGTATAAACTGGGGGCTGTTCACCAAGGGTCCAGAGTCGCCTGCTTGCTAGCTGGGAGTGGCTAATGTACCTACTTAGTGGCCATCTACTTACAGCGTTAGCATGATCTGCCTTCCCAGTTTGCGGGTCGTCTTCGCCCCCGTCGTTTGAGCCAACTGTCTGTGCGCGCACATCGAAGTTGAAGCTAAACGACATTATGTAGCTTAGCTAACGACGCTAACAACCGCACACATGTGAGCGAACTAGAGAACCGGCGCGAGCGCGCGCGCGAGAACTACAATACCCGCGAGTCTGCTAAAACGGAAGCCGGCGTTCAACGACGGCGCATCATTTAAAAAATAGAAAACAAGTTTAAATAAACGCGTTGGTTTATAAACTAGCGTAGAGGACGGGTGAAATAACACGACGCGTTTGAATACGCGAAGAAAAAGCCAACGGGGGCGGGGGGGGGGGGAAGAAAGGGAACCGGTTTCGACTCGTTCCGGACTCGCTTTACCAGAATGCATTGCGTCTTCTGCGCAGGCGCGTCGGTCGCGGCTCAGAATTTATGGCTGTCCGAAGCGCTCATCCGACTGTCCGTGAATGTGCGGCTATAGTCGTATTTCGGCGTCGTTATGATAACGTCGACGGGTGCTCTGGCCTTGGACGATCGCGTGCGGTTTTAGAGAGTGAGTATTCCCTTTACGGAAATGCGGAGTTTACTGTGTAAACGATGAGGAGCAGCTCCCGGGGGCCGTTAGAGCTTTGAATGGGGGAGCAGGGGGCCTGAAAGCAACAGGGATTTAGGAGCTGTGCAGCCTCTCTTGCATGTTGTCCAGGATTGCTTGATGGTGATTTTCGGTGTTCAGGGGGCTGAAAGGTCGGTCATGGATTTGTTAACAGATGTAAGCGGCCTTTCTATGATGCCAGATGTTGAGGTGGGGCTGAATGCTGCTGTTGGCCCTTGAAAACACCATGCCAGACCCCATAGACTGCCCCTATCACCCAGGGTGGCCTCCGGTGCAGACTCCACCCTGTCTCTTTCTTCAGTAGACTGGAATGTAGAAAAGCAAGGTCGTGTGTGTGTGTGTGTGTGTGTGTGTGTGTGTGTGTGTGTGTGTGTGTGTGTGTGTTTATTTTTCAGCTTTTTAAGTTTTAAAGACATGCTTGAACCAGCCTGTGGTTTTGTCATCTCCGTGCACATTTTCTATTTGTGACCTCTCTAATATTAGATTCATCAGATATCGTAAGGCAGTTTATGAGTGGAAACTCGTGATAGTGCTTTTTTTTCCCCACCTCAGCCTATAGAGCTAGTTGTAGTTTAGAGCTATTAAAAAGCATCGGCTGGCATAAGATCCTATTATGATGGTGGCAGCCTCAGAAACTGTCGTAGACATGAACTGACTGACTCCCGAATCCCAAATTTTAAATCTTGAGATTCTACTCCACATGATAACATTTTCAGGTCAGTCATTTCATTCCCATCGCGGAAGATTGATGTATAGGTCGGCCCTATAACCCAACATAAGCCTAAATGTATTTAAGAGGCGCGTGTCCATTATCCTTCCTGCATACCCAACGGCCACTTCCTCATGAGGCCAGAGGAGAGGACATAACATTATTTCTCAGGGGTATTATCCCTTGGTCTGTTTTTAAAAGTATGTGTGTTGTGTATATTTCAGAGGCAGGATGCGGTGGTGGCCCGGCTCCTTGCTCCACTTGTTTTGCTGTCTGAGGTTACGGGTGTGTGCGAGGCGAGGTCGGAGCAGGCTCCCCCTGTGGCTAAGAGAAACATGGGCCTACATGAGACTGATGTTCAAGTCGCTTTACTTCAACTCCCTTACCAACTCCGATGTAGTCTTCGACTCAGTCTTCGAGCCAGTCTTCTGGACCGTTGAACATGTCACCCGCTGGTTTGGGACGGTATGTGTGTGTGTGTGTGTGCGTGCACGTGTGCATGCATGTGCAAGCACGAACATTCGAACAGACAGTAGTGTTTCTGAACATGCCATTAGTCTCCGTAAAGCTACTTCCTCCCTCTGATCTGTGATTCTCAGGTGTTTGTATGTCTGGTGGTGGTGCTGACCAGCTCCATCGTGCTGATCGCCTATGTGGTTCTGCTGCCGCTGGTTCTCAACACCTACTCTCTGGCGTGGATAGCATGGCACCTTTGTTACGGACACTGGAACCTTGTTATGATCGCCTTCCACTACTACAAAGCTACCAAGACCTCCCCTGGATTTCCCCCGACGGTAAGATGTTTGCTTAGTGTCTCAGCAGCGTCAGACAAAGCCGTTAGCAGGACCAGTCTGGCTGCCGCAGCACATGACTGTCCTTGTGATTTGTGTCTTTCTCTCAGGTAAAAAACGATGTTCCATTTGTGTCTGTGTGTAAGAAATGCATCATTCCTAAACCAGCCAGGACACATCACTGTGGCATCTGTAACAGGTGAGTCATTGTCCTTTGTTCTCTGACATTGACCCGTTGCCAATGGTTAGTCATTGCCCTCAGCAGTATGTTTCAAAAGTCGATAAACCTGGACGTTTTGTTTGTACTTCACAGTTGCATTCTCAAAATGGATCATCACTGTCGTATCCTTTTGTTATACAACTATTTTCCTTTGGTTCCGACGTTTCCCCAGTTGCTTTTTCTTTAAGGTAGCAAATGAGATGAGCGATATGGAGCATATAAATCAAAGTACCAGTATAGATATGTACATCTTGGGTTTATTGTGCTATTATGGTAGTATTTGACATAATTCCTCATGATAGTCACATTAAATGGGACAAATTTTGGTTTTATAACTAAGTCACATCATGGCCCTGATACAAGGGGGACAGCAATGTGGGGCTGTTGTTTTAATGTCTGTTGGCCATTGGATTAAACGTCATCATCAGATGCTGCTCCCTGGTTTACCTACAGTGCCGTTGACAGTGAGGGAGGTGTTGTCATTGGTGGCTAGCAGCTTGACTGTCGCTCACACTGATACCCTCTCACCTGTCAATATAGACTGGTCTAAGGGGTGGTTTAGGAGAAGCCCACCTGGCCACCTTTCTCTACTCGGTCTCTTTTTTTAAGATTTTTTTTTTTTTTTTGGTCCCAGAAAGTTGGACCAGTTCATTTGGACACAACGTTTATTGAGAGAGCGACGTTTCATCACTCATCTAAGTGGCCTCTTCAGTCTCAGCTGACTGCAGGTATCCCACCCTTATAAACGATACATGGCATGACGACCCAAATCCACGATCAGTTTCATATGCAAATTACCCTGACCATTAACTAGCGCTACAGTGGCCATGTGTACTATTTATAGAGAATCGGGGAATGGTTGCAATCACAGCATTGTAAGATGGCGACAGATGTACTCTTAGCCCCCCCCCCGGTTCAGCGATGGTCGTTCCCTCTTCACATAGATGGCCTCTTTGACCCCCCGTTCAAACCAGCGTTCCTCCCTATCAAGGATGTGCACATCCTCATCCCTGAAAGACTGGCCCTGGCCTGCAGATGGTGTAGACTGTTGCGCCCTGGCCTGACGTGTTAGCGCCCCTGTGTTGTGTCATCCTCTTGGCCAGCGTCTGTTTGGCTTCCCCGATGTGCAATTCACAGCATCCTCCCAGCACTTACACAACACAGTACACAACAGTGTACACGATATTGCTCTGTTTGTGCCGAGGGACCTGATTCTTGGGGTGGAACAATTTCTGGCGCAGCGTTTTGTGGGGTTTGAAAGTAACTGAGACACGGTGTTTGGAAAATACATGTCTCAACTGTTCCGACACTCCCACCACATACAGAATCACCGCTGGTTTATGCTTATACAGCTATTGTCCTCCTCTCTTCTATCGGCTGGTGCGCTGTTTGGGCGTCTTCCTGGCTTTGACAAACCCCCAGTTAGTATAACCACACTTAACCAGGGCCTGTTTAAGGTGGGATTTGTCCCCTTCCCCGGCCGCTGTGTCGGTGGGGACGTCAGCTCGGTGGCGCAGCGTCCTGATGGCTCCTAGTTTGTGCTCCGGTGGATGATGAGAGTCAAACCCTCTCTCACGCTGACTCTCATCAGCTGTTTATAAGGGTGGGGGTACCCTGCAGTCAGGTGAGACCGAAGAGGTCACTTAGATGAGTGATGAAGCGTTTCGGTACACGTTGTGTCCAGAGGAACCGATTCCACTTTCTGTGACTTCCTTCCCTGGATTATTTGGGCATTTTATACCTTTATTAGATGGCAAGAGTGTAGAGGCAGACGGGACATGTTGGAGAGAGAGAAATCGGTATGACTTACAACAAAGGTCGCCATCTGGAGTTGAACTGACGGCAGTTGCGACCATGTGGCTGTGTGGCATGTGCCGTAACCCTTCGGCTACAGAGGCCCTCCTCTGCTCACTGTCTTGACCTCTGACGTCATGTACACGTCAGAGTCTGGCTAGCGTGAGGGGATCTCTGGTGATGTGGTGACAGAAGACTGTTCCGGAGAGCGCTAGAACAAAGAGAGGAAGGGTGTAGCGGACAACTTGTAAAGAGCAGTAACCGGCCGCTGCACAACACCTCCTACAGTACACACATGCTGGTAGACTTCAGACCGTGGGGGCGTCCGGGTAGCGTAGCGGTCTATCCCGTCGCCTATCAACACGGGGATCGCCAGTTCGAGTCCCCGTGTTGCCTCCGGCTTGGTCGGGCGTCCCTACAGACACAATCGGCCGTGTCTGCGGGTGGGAAGCCGGATGTGGGTATGTATCCGAGTCGCTGCACTAGCGCCTCCTCCTGATCGGTCGGGCAACTGTTCGGGGGGGGGAGGGGGAACCGGGGGGGAATACTGTGATCCTCCCACGCGCTACGTCCCCCTGGCGAAACTCCTCACTGTCAGGTGAAAAGAAGCGGCTGGCGATTCCACATGTATCGGAGCAGCGACCGGCACGGCTTGGAAGAGTGGGGTAATTGGCTGGATACAACTGGGGGGGGGGGGGGGGGGCTTAAGACCGTGAGAGCGAGTGTCCTCCTCGGTGGCGTCGGCACGTCCTCGCCAAGTCTCTCCTCACATGGTTAGCCATGACAGTCACAGCGTGGTCGCACCAGGGCAGGGGGGGGACTGTGGAAACGAGCCGTGTTGTGATGAGCAGAGCTGATGGGGTCTTGTGGAGTAGGGGTATGAGCGGCTGTAGCGTAGGAGAACATAGGGTCGCGATGGCGGGGGACGAGGAAAACACGCCAGGCGTTGATAGCTCCTTAATTGTGAACGCCGCAGCTTGGCTGAACAACTGCGTGGGACACTTTAACCACCGCTACTTCTTCTCCTTCTGCCTGTTCATGACCATGGGCTGTGTCTACTGTAGTATCAGCGGCAGGAACCTGTTCCTGGATGCTTACAACACCCTCGAGGTGAGAAATCGGGACTCCCGTCAAACTGCCGGACTTTTGGTTGGTCAGCGCGGTGTCTGGCCTGATGTGGCTCATTAGGGTTGTGTTTTTGTTCTATGTGTTTTCTGGGGATTCTGGGTCTCATAACTTGGGACTCTCCCGTCCCGGTCCGGGCTGTGTGCATCCGGGTCGGTCTGACTAGCGCTTCAAACACACGGGTATGGAAAAGCCAGGGATTCCGGTGACGGGAATGGGACCGCTCATCGGCATTCTTCCCTCTGGCCAGGTACTCCCACACACCCATCCACACACCCATCCACACACCCATCCACACACCCATCCACACACCCATCCACACACCCATCCACACACCCATTATGAAGCAATGTTTCCTTTTTAGGCGGCGGACTGAAGTCATTTGTTGTTTTTTTTACTGTGTGCGCTCCGGTCCAGACCCATTATCAGACGCCCTCGCCGGCCTACACCTACAAGGACAAGATGATTCATAAGAGCATCATCTACATGTGGGTGCTTACCAGGTGAAGTATTTGTGACGCCCCGTCAGATGGTTTTACTACCCAGGTCATGTCGCCGCTCGCCACGTACATTCCACATACCGCCTCGTACTGTTATTTGTGGAGTAGCTGGTTGATGAAAGCTGACGCGGTGTGCCTGGCCTTTCCAGCACGGTGGGAGTGGCGCTCGGGTGTCTGACAGTCTGGCATGCGGTGCTGATATCCAGAGGCGAGACCAGCATCGAGAGACACATCAATATCAAAGAGACGAAACGCATGGCCAAACGGGGGAAGGTGAGCGTGCGCACACCCACATTCGGTTGTAGGTCTCTTGACTCGGTTTCTGCCACATTATTGTAATTTATTAAATTATTTAGAATTCGCCAAATTTGCAGCACAGTGGCCCGGTGGTTAGCACCGTCGCCTCACAGCAAGAGGGTCCCGGGTTTGAACCCCGGGGTTGTCCAACCTTGGGGGTCATTCCGGGTCGTCCTCTGTGTGGAGTTTGCATGTTCTCCCCCGTGTCTGTGGTGGGTTTTCTCCGGGTGCCCCGGTTTCCCCCACCATCAGAAAGACATGCATGTTAGGGTTAATACTCCTGTCTGTGACCCTGACCGAGGCGTGGCAAGACGAACTGGAGTCGCTCCCCGGGCGCTGCACGGCGGCTCTCCTAGCTACACAGCTAGGAGGAGTTAAATGCAGAGGAAGAATTTCCCCACGGGGATCAACAGAGCATATCAAGATGAAAATAAAAAATTAATCCAGTTCAGGGTTGGCGTGGGTCGGATGGCTGTTGGATGTAAGAGGTCCCTGGAAGACAGTCCAACGTAGGCTACACACAGACACGTCCTCACTCACCGTCAACCAGGGGGTCAGTTAGAGCAGCGTTTCCCAACCCAGTCCTCAAGGACCCCCCATCCTGCAGATATTCATTGTAACCCTGCATAGGTAGCTCTGCCTGTACTTACTCAACCAATCATCTCACAGCACTTAATTATGCAAGGTGTGCAAACTCTGACATAACTCATTGCTGATTTGTTGAATAACTACAAACAGGTACCTATTCAGGGTCGCAAAGAAAATCTGCAAGATAGGGGGTCCTTGAGGACTGGGTTGGGAAACGCTGACTTAAGAGTAACCGGTTCATTCACATGAGATCGTCATAACTCACAGATGCTTCTAACCAAAGCACTTAACTGAGAGACTCAGCAGTTCGCTTTTGTATCAGTTTGTCAACCCACAGACATCTTACGGTTCTACATACAAGTTATTTCATAGCCAAGAGTTTAAATACATGACAAAACTATCATTAATCATTAAAAATACAGTACAGTACAATAGCCTTCTGGGGCGGCATGGTGGCGCAGTGGTTAGCGCAGTTGCCTCCCAGCAAGAAGGTCCTGGGTTCGAGCCCCGGGGTAGTCCAACCTCGGGGGTCGTCCCGGGTCGTCCTCTGTGTGGAGTTTGCATGTTCTCCCCCTGTCTTCGTGGGTTTCCTCTGGGGGCTCCGGTTTCCTCCCACAGTCCAAAGACATGTAGGTCAGGTGAATCGGCCGCACAAAATTGTCCCTAGGTGTGAATGTGTTTGTCTGTGTGTGTGTTTGTGGGCCCTGTGATGGTCTGGCGGCCTGTCCAGGGCGTCTCCCTGCCTGCCGCCCAATGACTGCAGCATCCCCGTGACCCTGAGAACCGGATAAGCGGTTTGGATGATGGATGGATGGACATCACGAGCACAATATGTTTTGTGGATCGGACCTAGAGACGGGGCAGATAGCAGTTGCAAGTGATGTGCAATTCATCATCGTCATCATCAGTTCCATAATCTATGGAGGTCGTAGGAGCACAGCTGATGCCTCAACAAGTCTCGGTTGAGTCATCAATTGTGTTCCAGTAGGGGGGGGGGGGTACCTTGTGGTCCTTATCCCCTCTCCAGGTGTGGGTGGCTGTTGGTTCACAGAGGAACTCATCTGCCCTTTTGTTTTTAGCCCTGCTGGGTGTCCACCCACCCTCACAGCAACCTCAAGGGTTGAAGTGGGGGTGCCGGTTGAGTCACCGACGACCCAGCGGTTGCAGTTTAACGTCGTGCCCAGGACGATGGCGCTTATAAGGGGCCTCAATCCATTCTCTGTGACTTGGCCTGTCAGAACAGAGTGAGTCGGGGGGTTAACGCATCATTAGAATAGCTGTAATTACAGTTAAGTTCTCTTTCAAATCACAACACCCCGAGATGTGAGTGGAAAGTTTTGTTCGTGCAACCGCATTTATAACGAAGCTTCGCCAGGTCATGTGACATGCTGCTTCAAGACCACGTTACTGGGACCACTGCAGGAAACTGCACATGAACATGTAATATCCAGGAATCCACATCATAGACACCACCCTGACTCCCTGTAACACACTGACCACAGTTTCCAGCACTGACCAGACACGTGCTAGGATTTGACCTGCTCTCGTTTTTTCTTCCTGCTCTTGTTCCTTTTCTCAACCTCCTCCACCAGGTGTACAAAAACCCTTTTCACTACGGCAGACTGAACAACTGGAAGATCTTTCTCGGGGTGGAGAAGAGAAGGCAAGTTTGTCCCGTTTCCTTTGTCTAAAGATTCGTTTTCATTTCAGCACCTCGCCGCTATCTAGCGGTGGCGGGCCCCGTGGCGTCTCCAGATATTGGTAATGACCTCTCCCCCTCTTCCTCTCTGGTCTTTAGCCACTGGGTAACACGTGTGCTCCTTCCCTCCGGGCACGCCCCCCTTGGTGACGGTCTGACCTGGGACGTGTACCCGGTCAGGAAGGACATGATGCCCGTGTGACCGCCCGTACGGAAAGCCGGCCTACCTCGACTCAGCCCGCCGCCCTGGTTCAACGCCGCCGCCGTCGCCGCCGCCGAGGCTGTCAGAGGGTTTAAGAAAAACCACCTCACAAGCGAAGAAACAGGTGACGTTAGGCCCCGCTACCTCTGCACAGCCCCGCGGTTCAGCATCTGGTTTCATGGCTCAGAGATCCAGAACAGAAAAACGACGAGATGACTGTGGACACGCAACGGGTTCGCTTTTTCACCGTGGGTGGGCTTTGTTTTGGGGGTGTTTTTTTCCCCGGGGCTAATCTGACTCACGGCATCGTGTGGGTCACGGGTGTGATGCTCTTCAAAATCACTGACATGTTGTTGGACCTAAATGACTGTGTGATCAAATGGCTCAGCAACCACAGTGGGATTTTCTTTTCTTTTCTTTTTGCGTAGGACTTCTTGAATCATAGTTCGATGCAGGTCCCTGAGCGGTAACTCGATCACAGCCAAAGAAAATGTGCAACTCGAAGCCGGGGGGGGTCAACGTGTTGTGTTTTTATTGGGGTTTTTTTTGTGTGGTTTTTTTCCCAGTTATTGGTGCAATATGGCCACCCCATGCAGATGACGTGTCTCTCCAGCCCGTCTCATTTACATTTTCATTCTCCAACTACGCACTCTCCACCCCCCACCCCCACCCCCCCCCTACCCAACAGCAGAACACTGACCGCACATCTGTATTTTTAATATATTAAAATATCTTAATACGGTTTTTAAGAAAGCGGTCGTGCCTCGTGTCTTTGTTCCGTTATTGTCAAAGTGACACAGGCTACGGGCGGCGTGGCGGGCCTATTCCGTTGCCTACCAAAAATGAGGGTCGCCTGTTCGAATCCCCGTGTCGCGTTCGGCTCGGTGGGGCGTGTCCCTACGCTCTGCATAACTGTAGTCCACTGACTTCCGCTTTCTGCTGCAGCGGGTGCGTGGCGATACAGGGAACTGGTGTGACCGCCGCAGTAGAAACCGGAAGTCAGCTGACCGTGTCTACGAGTGGGAAGCCGGATGTAGGTCTGTGTCCTGGTCGCTGCACTAGCGCCTCCTCTGGTCGGTCGGGGCGCCTGTTCGGGGGGGGGGGGGCTGGGGACGAATAGCGTGATCCTCCCACGCGCTACGTCCCCCCCTGGCGAAACTCCTCACTGTCAGGTGAAAAGAAGCGGCTGGCGACTCCACATGTATCGGAGGAGGCACGTGGTAGTCTGCAGCCCTCCCCCGGATACAATTGGGGAGAAAAGGGTGAGGGGGGGGGGGTGCACACTCTCCGTAACCTCTTCATACAGCAGCCACTTCACAAAGGGCACGAGCATGCTCGCTGCAGGCCTGCGTGGCGGTCCGGGTCTGGGATGAGAAGTACTGCCGCTCAAGGATCATTTTTACCATGTTGGCCAAAAAAGCAGCTTTTCCGTTACGTCATGGTCTTGGAAGGGCAGACAGACAGGCTCACGGGAGTGAAGGATTACCCTGCACGTGCTCCAGATCTGTTCTGCCGCCTCATTCGGATGCATAAAGCGCCGGACACGGAGTGACAGGAAAGACACGCATGTCTGCATGTCTGTATGTCTGTCAGTCTGTCAGTCTGTCAGTCTGCATGTCTGTAAGTCTGCATGTCTGTCAGTCTGTACGTCTGTTAGTCTGCATGTCTGCATGTCTGTCAGTCTGCATGTCTGTAAGTCTGCATGTCTGTAAGTCTCAGTCTGTCAGTCTGCATGTCTGTCAGTCTGTACGTCTGTTAGTCTGCATGTCTGCATGTCTGTCAGTCTGCATGTCTGTAAGTCTGCATGTCTGTCAGTCTGCATGTCTGTAAGTCTGCATGTCTGTAAGTCTCAGTCTGTCAGTCTGCATGTCTGTCAGTCTGCATGTCTGTAAGTCTGCATGTCTGCATGTCTGTCAGTCTGCATGTCTGTAAGTCTGCATGTCTGCATGTCTGTCAGTCTGCATGTCTGTAAGTCTGTCAGTCTGTAAGTCTGCATGTCTGCATGTCTGTAAGTCTGTCAGTCTGCATGTCTGTAAATCTAAGTCTGTCAGTCTGCATGTCTGTAAATATGTAAGTCTGCAAGTCTGTCAGTCTGTAAGTCTGCATGTCTGTAAGTCTGCATGTCTGTCAGTCTGCATGTCTGTAAGTCTGCATGTCTGTCAGTCTGCATGTCTGTAAGTCTGCATGTCTGTAAGTCTGCATGTCTGTCAGTCTGCATGTCTGTAAGTCTGCATGTCTGTCAGTCTGCATGTCTGTAAGTGCATGTCTGCATGTCTGTAAGTCTGCATGTCTGTAAGTCTGTCAGTCTGTAAGTCTGTCAGTCTGCATGTCTGCATGTCTGTAAGTCTGTACGTCTTGCCTGCATGAACGTCACGCACAGTTGTGGAGGTTAGTGTACATCTGAAAACCTCCGTTAAATTCACCGAAAACACTGACCGGGCTTTCTACTGATAGAGACGTCACTGTCAGTGGGACCAGTTTAGCGGAAAGTAGGCGTAGGAAGTAAGAGGCAAAATGACAGATTATGGTCGAAATTGGATTATGACGGAGATTAATGGGCGGTAACACCGCAACCTGTTCATAATCCTCATCTTGTCACCCCTTCTTCAGCATTGCCAACCCCCCAAAACACGCACACATGTGCGCCCGTCATAATTCATGTGTCCAGCAGAGGGCAGTGCTGAGTTTGACGGGCTCCCTATTAAAGGAACCGAGGCAAATGGAAAGAAACAAAACTAGAATCCTCAGAAATGTGCAGTTTTAGTTGCTTTTGGCCTCAAACTGGGATTGTGCTGCCTGTTTAAACCGACACAATACTGCAAGTGTGAACATAAACTACACACTGTCAACTTCAGTTTCAAGGGATCTTTACCAGAATGATCCGCCCTTGTTCAAGTTTCTCCATCCACATGACAAACGTACCAGTTAGCTCTCGTGCAGTTTTGCATATATATATATATATATATATATATATATATAGGAGTAAAGTTTGAACTGGGTGCGTTTCCTGTGTCATTGCAACGACTCCAAGCTGAAAACGCCCACGCGACATCACCGGGTATTTCTTGCATCTTATTTTCAGATTTCTGGATCGTACACGTTGCAGTATTTCTCCAAGATACCGCAGATGACTCTGATTGCAGCATTAAATAACGAGGATGATGTGGAAAATGTTGTGCGTGGATAAGACGGCACTAGCAGGTCCCGGAAGAGGATCTGCCGATGAGGATCACAGTTCCCTTGACTAACTACAAAGTGCATTTATGCATATCCATGTATATTTACATATATTGTATATATGTTGTATAGTCATATATATATATTTCATATATTTATATAGTATATTTATATTATACATGTATATTTATATATGCTTGGCGCGCACGCACACACGTATATATGTATACTATCCACCTTCCATTGCAATATCTTGCATGCCCGTTACACATACTTGTGTAATGCTGTGCATACTTGTGTATGTATGATGTTGTGTTACTCACATCAGTAACTGGGCTGTGTACTTTGCTGCCGGGGCGTCTGAACGTCACGCGTTATTTGATTTGATGTCATTTAGTTTCATTTAAAAAAAAAACCAAAACAATCCGACTACAACAGAGGAAGTGCTAGATTGCGCATGCGCGCTTCGGGGAAGGGATTTAACGCCAGCTCTGTCCGAACGGGGTTGTGCGGGCGCGCGGCGAGACCCACTCCCCCTTCCACCTAATTTGAATTCGGGTCGGACAAAGCAAATAATCGCATTTTATCTCCCCCCAAGTTTTACACACGTCTGCGTGTATTCATCCACCAGTCGGCCGCGCGCAGGATCGGTCGCTGGTTCCGCCGCCTGCACCCGGGGCAGCTGCGGACTCCCGGTCCACCTCTCGGTCCTTCGGTACCGTCGTTGTAAGGATCCAGCGGGGGAGAGGGGGGGAAACAAACCAAACTTGGAGGAAAGTTGGGATGTGGCAAGCAAATTTCCGACGAATGCATCATTTAGCGGACTGGATCTCAGGTAGGGTTGAATGAAGCCTCGCGACGGGGCCGTTTCCCCCATTTGCGGTCACATTGTTTTGGCGTAACGCTCGTTTGCGCATACGGGTTAACGTGGCTGACATGCGATGACGTGACATCATCGCATGAAAGAGCGGCGGCGACACGCGGCTCGTACGCGTGCCCGTGTCTGCCGGCCGTACACGTGACGTAAACATAGCCGTCTGACTCCCCGCGGCGTGTCGCGGCTCAGCTCCCTCGGGTCACGCGCGTCACGGACGGGCAGGGAAACTCGACCCGCCGCCGCGTCTAAGTTTTGGGCGTCTGAGCGCTTTGTGGTGATGTTGACACTTTGTTGTCTCCGGTGGGACATTTAGGGACGGTCATGGGAGGCTGCGTCGGGAGGAATCGGATGGACGGACGAGGGAGCGCCGGAAGCTCCACAAGGAGTAAAAAGCGTGGAGGTAAGACCATGACGGGGACCCGCTGCTCTCAGACCAGTCTGTGGGACCTGACCGGTCATCTTGTGTGCACGTGAGCGCGCGCGCGGGCGCGCGAGTGTGGTACGAGGTAACGGTGATCCTGCTGGGTCTCGTAAAGGGAATGAAAGGTGGGTCTTGACCCCATGTGACCCCATGCCTTTATGCATGCTCATAATACAGGTAAGAAACTCAAAGGTTGAGCCAGTTCGGCTGGATACAATGTTTCTAGACAGATACATTTTAGAAGAGGTCACTTAGACGGGTGATAAAATGTATCGGTCTAGAAACATTGTATCCGGATGAACTGACTCAACCTTCTTTGAAGTTGATCAATGTATTTTATCTTGTTTTAATTCAGTTTTACCCCGCTGGCTGATAATATTGGTTGTTTCAAGAAAGTTCAATTGTTTCACGATTATAAGACTTATTATAAGGAGTGTTCATTAAATAGGAAAACGCCTTTAGACTAGAACGACGAGTGCTCCACTCCTGCCTAAAACGACCATGGGTTTGTAAACGGTGTATTCTATCAATATAAATACCCAATTGAGATGTTAATGCACTGCATAGTGTGTCTGTTAGGGAACGACTGACTCCAAAATTGACATTTTAGCAACTATAATACTATTTTTGAACAATGTAAAGTTCAGGGAGACATGGTCGAAGTTGAATAGCAAAATTGAAAATGTGACCTGAAAAACGAAACGGAAAACACATGTGGCTAATCTAACAAACGCAACAAGGCCTATAAAATGTGAAAAAGAACTGAAAGTAAATACTGAAACAGTCCCAAACAACGACCGGAGTTTAAAAACTACCAGAACGACGGTGGGCGGTCATTTTGACCGCCGTGGTTTTTAAATAGGAAAAAAAAAATCTTTAAACCAGAAAGTTAATTTAAGATCCTATTTGTAGAGTGAATGTCTTGAAATAAGTTGTATTATAAGTATACTTAGTTGAAACGAGCAATAATAACTTTTGGTGGCGTCAGAAAGTGTTAGCCTCATATCATGAGATAAGCATATGTGACTTAAACAAGATGAATCACCTTGATAAACTTGTCGTGGCGTCCCCACAGACACAGTTGGTGGTGTCTGCGGGTGGGAAGCCGGATGTGGGTGTGTGTCTTGGTCGCTGCACTAGCGCCTCCTCTGGTCGGTCGGGGCGCCTGTTCGGGGGAGGGGGGAACTGCGCTAAGTAGTACCGGCTGCAGCCTGTGGGAAGGCGGAGTTGGATGTTCAGCCTCACATGTCACCCCCGCCCACCGGTCCAGCCCCGCCCACGTCCATTACGTCACCGTGCTTCTTTCCCCAGCCCACATCGACTACTCGCCGTGCTTTTGATTTGGCATTTTACTGGAAGAATGATCGACACGGGCAATTAATAGAAGTTTGAATTACATAACAGCGTGAGAGTTAACGGTCTTGATATTAATGGCCATAATTTGTTTAACAGAACAAGCCGTGAAACTCTCTTAGGCTTATGTTAAAAACAGACATTATTTTCTTCATAAGCTGTTGTGGGCGGGGCTGGACCTGTGGGCGGGGTTGGGCGTCCAACTCCGCCTTCCCGCAGGCCTCAGCTATTGCCTTCTTGAACTGGGGGGGAATAGTATGATCCTCCCACGCACTACATCCCCCTGGTGAAACCCCTCACTGTCAGGTGAAAAGAAGCGACTGGCGACTCCACATGTATTGGAGGAGGCACATGGTAGTCTGCAGCCCTCCCTGGATCGGCAGAGGGGGCGGAGCAGAGACCGGGACGGCTCGGAATAACCACCTTGTAATTTTGTGAATAAATTGTTGATAGTCCCGTTGTTGCATGTTGACACACAGGGTTCAGGTGAGGGCAGGTCTTCTGGTGCAGACACTAAGCGCTATCAGGAAGACATTCCACATGTCAAGCCGTGTCAATAAGACGGTTATGAATCATGTTGAGCCTTCGTTATAATTAATGACTGCCATATCTCTGCCCTCTAGCTTCCATAAGCAGAAAGCATGTGGACAGTTTGTAGACGGTCTCGGTTCAGGCCTACACGTCAGCCATGCGTCTAATCTCCGTCTCAGCGGGAGGAGAGGATCTGTCCTGATCACACAGCGTGTTATCTGGACGAGGTTACGATTCCCTCCTGATTAAAATGTGGTGTGGCCATGATGGACCGGACCACCTTCTGTAAGAGGGCAACACGGTCCTGCACAGATATGGTTCAGCACAGAGCCCGGTCAGCATTTAGACAAGGTTTCTGCAGTGTCTCCCTGTATGCTGGTGGGTACCATATTCCCTGTACAGCTCCAGAGGGCCCAGATTTTGGTCCACATCTGAGAAGAAGTTCACAAAAAGAAAAAAATGCTTGCTGCTATGGCGAAATAGGACCTGTATGTCAGAGTCACAGGTGACGCTGCGTTAATGCCAGGCAGACCGCCGTCCTTGCACGAGCTGACCCCATTCCTTCTCTTCTCCAACCTTGGCCACCAGTCTTCCCCCTGGAGACAAACAATGGTCTTGTTGTGAAAGCACCTGGAAATAGGTTCAGATTCCAACAGTTGTAATGGTCTAACGAGGATTTACTGGGTATTAATAGGTTTACCATCTCGCCTGCGGGTATTTGTGTCTCACCTGTCTTTGAATAGGGCAGATAGGATTAGGTTCCTTGTGTAAAGTAGCTAGCTTCTGGGCCGGGGCACTCAAATGACCCTCACCTCATATTGAACCGAGGCTTATTTGTTTGCAAACTGATCCCACGGCACGTTCGAGTGGCGGTTTGTTATTAGGAGGGGTAAAAGAAGAACGCAGCATCTTTAAGAAAGTGGAGGTGTGTGGCGACGTGTAGGAGTCTTGCTCGGAGTCTGCACACAGTGGGAATCTCAAGCGGCCTTGGTCTGCGTCGTTCCCGGCAGGAAGACTCCGGTGTTTCTTTGGGCCCGGCAGTGACCGTGTTGTTGTTGTTGTTGTTGTTGTTGTTTGGTGTTTTCCATCTCGCTTGTTGTCGCGGGCGGCTAGTTTGACCGAGACGGAAACTCAGATCCAGGGAAAAGCCATGGGAGTAACTAACTCGAGGGACTACACCTACTACCCTGCTGCAGATACACCCGTTAAGGTGGTGCTGAAAAGTAAGTGCGAACCCAGAACGGAGGGTGGAAGCCGTTCTGTTGCTCTTCTGTTTCATGTCTGCTGGACTCATCACCTCTTTTTGCAGTTATAGCTGTTATTTGTTGTTTACTATTGCTGTGGTGTGTTTTGTGTTGTTTTCTTCATCGTTTAGGTAACACAGCGTTAATATTGAAGATGGTTCACAATTAAACAAGCAAGTTTATTTATTAAGCACATCTCGCGTGCAGGGCACTTCAGCGTGCTTTACACAAATAAAAACAGAAAGGAAACAACCATATAAAATATCATTAAAAAGGAGTAAATAAAAGCAAATAGGAACACTCATATCTAAAATATTATTAAAAGAGTACAAAGTACATAAAATGTACTTTGAAATATTAAAAAGAGTAGTATAATTAAATGACAGGCACTATAAAATATAATTAAAAGGAAAAACTATAAAAATATAATTAAAATATAATTAAGAGGACAAGGTACATCAAATGTATTTTGAAATATTAATTAAAAAGAGTAATATAATTAAATGACAGGCACTATAAAATATAATTAAAAGAAAAACTATAAAAATATAATTAAGAGGACAAGGTACATAAAATGTGTTTTGAAATATTAATTAAAAAGAGTAATATAATTAAATGACAGGCACTATAAAATATAATTAAAAGAAAAACTATAAAGATATAATTAAGAGGACAAGGTACATAAAATGTGTTTTGAAATATTAATTAAAAAGAGTAATATAATTAAATGACAGGCACTATAAACTATAATTAAAAGAAAAAACTATAAAAATATAATTAAAATATAATTAAGAGGACAAGGTACATCAAATGTATTTTGAAATATTAATTAAAAAGAGTAATATAATTAAATGACAGGCACTATAAAATATAATTAAAAGGAAAAACTATAAAAATATAATTAAAATATAATTAAGAGGACAAGGTACATAAAATGTGTTTTGAAATATTAATTAAAAAGAGTAATATAATTAAATATCAGGCACTATAAAATATAATTACAAGAAAAAACTATAAAAATATAATTAAAATATAATTAAGAGGACAAGGTACATCAAATGTATTTTGAAATATTAATTAAAAAGAGTAATATAATTAAATGACAGGCACTATAAAATATAATTAAAAGAAAAAATTATAAAAATATAATTAAAATATAATTAAGAGGACAAGGTACATAAAATGTACTTTGAAATATTAATTAAAAAGTAATATAATTAAATGACAGGTACAATAAAAAGAAAATACGAGGTACAAAAACAGAAAACAAACAAGTTGTCTAAAACAATGTAAATATATATTTCAGTAATAATAGTAAACCTTGTAGTAGTGCACGTAGTATTTCACAGTCTTGGTGGTGGTGGTGGTGGTGGTGTGTTTGTTGTTGTGTGGCGTGCCTGTTCACAGCTTGGATGAATGGGGGCGTAGTCGAAGTAAATCCCGGTTTAAGTGAGCTGTTTGCTGCAGAACACGTCACGTATTTTTCCTAAACCCCTTAACTCGCCAGAAACGGTATTTAGAGCTCGAGTCTGTTCGTGGAAAAGAGCCAGTTCGAAACCTGAAAGGTTCACAACCGGCATGCAAACTAGAATAGCGGCCCAGCCGTCCACGGTAAACACGTGTAGGGGGCAGCATGCCGCTGCAGGGGGCCGAGAGGCGGGAAACGGAAGCGGAGTCAATACAGGAAGAGGTCGAACCAGCGGCGTGTCCAGCCTCCACTGTGAACTCTTAACACGTTCAGTGTACTTACAAAAATAATTAGGAAAGCGATCCCTTGGGAAGAGTGGGTGAATGAACTTGATCGTGTCACGTTATGTGAAATGTATTTGATGTGAAATGACTTGACACAATTAAGTTCATTTACTTACTTTTCCCAAGGTAATCACTTTCCTAATGTAAACTACTAATAGGTCTGACCCTTTAGCCGAGCAGTTAGCGATGTCGCCTTGTGGTGCAGTACACCTCGTATCGAATCCCGCACCGGGCAAGAAAATAACCAGTTACACTAATTATTTTAACTAAACTTAATTTGTTAGAATTTACAGTTTACTGCATACTGGGTAATATATATATATATATATATATATATATATATATATATATATATATATATATGTGTAATCGGTTATTTTCTTGCCCGGTGCGGGATTCGCTACGGGGTGTATTGCACCACAAGGCGACGTCACTAACCGCTCGGCTAAAGGGTCCGATCCGTTAGCTAGGGGCTAACGTGTCTTATTAGTAGTTTATATATATATATATTATTCTAACTGACCCAAACTGACTGGTTTTTCAACTTTGTGAAACAATTTTATCAAAAATCAGGGCTTGTTCTCAGAGTAGATGTGGTCAGTGTCCCCTTTGAGCAGAATGTGTTGTCCCGAGGAAAAGCTCCTTGATCCAGTCAGGTAATCTCGAGTGGACGGACAGGCTCAGTGTCCAGACTCCAGGGGAGTAGCGCTGCACGATTCTGGAAAAAAACTCACGATGTTTATTTTCTCTGCGATATTTATTGCGGTATGAAAAAATGCAAGAATTTTCAGCAGTTGGACAGAATGGATCGTTCTAGAATGACTGGGGGGATTTCGTAAGGGAGGTGTAGGGAAATTGTGTAGAGTGTGCGGTGCCTTTTCGGCTTTTGTCCTACGGGAAGAAGAGGAGGAGTCAGACAGACGATGCGGATTGGCAGCCCAGAATGGTCATGCGTGGACTGGCTCTGACGTCATCCGGATCCGCGCGTACACATAACCCCCCCCCCCACCACCTGAACGAATTATCCCCCCCGATTTAGAGACCCGCTCTCGATCACACAATACCATTATTTCTCAGCGGTATATATGTGAGCGTGGTGATATGGTAATGTGTTGTAATGACTAGACTCGCTAGCCCTTGGCTAATGGGTCGGACCCTTTAGTCGACTGGTTAACGTAGTTGCCCGTGGTGCGGGAGACCCGGGTTCGCGTCCCAGCTGCGATGATCTGAATTTGCTACATTATGTGTTATCAGACAGACTTCTCGTGTAGCTTAGTCATGGAAAATGAGATCCGTGCGAAATCTCCATTGACTTAAATTTGTCCAGTGCAGGACGAAAAAAAGTTAAACGATCGTCCACTGGTGGACGACTCAATAGATTAGTTTTCGTCAATATAAGAACGACATCTCGCGATATCATGTTGCGCGTTTCTGATGTGAAGTTCGTGGCGTAACTATTGCGCGTGCGCACATCACGACGACGAGGCTGAAAACGATAGATCGTGAAGCCCTACGGTAGCTATGGCCTATTGCCCAGCAATGTCTCTATGAATGGCGAACCCGCCGGACCTGTACCCTTTTACCTTCGGGTTTGTGGAGGAGACGGATACGTTGGGAATCCACATGGTTTCTAAGAAGTGAAGTGAAGAAGTCATCCTGACCTTGAATTCCGAGTCATGTCATTTGCAGCGGCCATCACGTGGCCCTTTTCATTCATTTCAGTATGGAGTCAGTGTTCTGCTTGGATTGGTATCCATGCTTCAAATCTCAGCTGCTTACAAAATGCTTTCCTTGGACCCTCAGCTGATGGCTGTAAGCTGTTGTGCCGGATTCTGAGAGCAGATTGCTGTAATTCTTTGCTGTAGGTGTTGCTTTGATCAGAAACCGAATCAGAATAAGAATCGTCGGTTGCCCTGCATTTAATTTGCCGTTACATCAGATACGGGCTGGCACGTGTAGCTTCCTGTCTGTATCTGGCCAGACATCTGCCTAGAGGAGCAGTTGAGGTTCATGGAAAGCCAATAGACAGTTGACTCATATTAATGAGCTCCTTTGCACGCTAATGCATGCATGCATGCACGCAACGCTTCAATTGCCCATTAGGCACAACAAGGTCTTTGCACTAACAAGGAATAGACACGCAGGAGGAAGCCAGCGTGTTAATGCAAAAGGAAAAGAGGAAAGAAGACAGACTCTGTGTAACTTTAATATTGTTAAGGGACGCAGATATGGGACAAGAAATTATTCATACGTTCAGTGCAGTTTACCATCTGACCGCAGCAGTTATCAAAGAAAACTACTGAAATATTCATGGTGGTGTGAAGGGTGGAGTTGAGTTCAAAACACGGAATATTTGAATGACGAATGGTTAACACATGCACACACGTTTAAGGCGGCCTCACCCAGCACCGTCCATGCAGTGTCTTTGTCCACATCTGCATCTAAGTGTGTCTTCGTTTGATGGCTGGGAGAGGTGGCTCTGGATCGGCTGGGAGAGCTTGGTCTGTTGCGTCCTGTGGGCCCAGGGACCACGGCCCTGCCTGGAGCTGTGCCTGAAGAGGTAACACCGAGGGCGGTCTGACAGGACGGGAAACCGGGGCAAGCTAAGCTAACCGCTAGCCCATGCAGACCGGCAGTTCCGATAACACCGAGGGCGGTCTGGCGGCGGCCTCGCCTAGCGTCGACTGTGTTCTTAGTGTCGTCGTGTGGAGTGCGGGGAGGTCTGTCGAAGGTGTCTGGCTTTGAGAGCTGGCGTTGGATCGGCTGGGAGAGCTTGGTCTGCTGCATCATGTGGGCCCAGGGACCACGGCCCTGCCTGGAGCTGCGCCCGAAGAGGAAACACCGAGGGCGGTCTGACAGCACGCGGAAACGGGGCAGGCTAAGCTAACTGCTAGCCCATGCTGGCCGGCGTTCGTACGCTTGGACAGGGATTTTTTTTTTTTGTTTTAGTTTAGATACAGTATGTGTTAGTTTAGATATGTGTGTTCTTGTAGTGTTTGGATATGTGTTTTTGTCTTTGTGTTGCACTGCTGTGGGCTGGCGGTCATATAGTGTTTCTGATTCTGATTTTCTGTGCGAGGCGTACACGAATATGACAGACCTTTGGTGAAACCAGACCTGAAACTTAGGCCATGTCTTTATCGCTCAAGTATATTTGCCACCCGGTGGTCTGCACTGCTAAGTCTTGTGGAAAATCATTAGATTTGATGGGCCGTGGACGACAAACTTGATATTTTTTCCCCCATTTCCTTTTTTCAATACTATAGCACACAGATGCTACTATACTTAGCTGAAAAAGATTAGCCAAACTGCATTGTCACAATCGAGCTTCGAGATCATACAATAGATTTTTTTGGGTCTTAGCTTAACCGTGGTAGGTTTCTTTGTGCGTCTTTTAACATCGACGATATGAGTTATTGGGTGTTTTCATTGCACTATCTCGCACTACTCGGAGAGCTCATGTCCCCAACCAGTGCCTTCTGGGATCAAGCGGGATAAATCCTGTTATGTGGAACGTGATTATAATCTGCTGGTGTGCTTCTGCGTGCATCTGCGTGTTATTGGCTCCTGCAATAATCCACTGCACTATAAATAATCTTGTTGATTTTTCTCCCGCGGTGAATCAAAGTGACCTTCCTGCTACTCCGGTGCAGCACACTCCATTATGTCTGCCCGCCCCCACCCAGACAAAACAGCACTAACACACCTATGAGTGGGCAAAACGGTCTGTTTTTGTCATCGGTGCCATCAAAGATCTGTGGAGGAGGAGTAATTAAAGTCTTTGCTCAGCGTAGTCTGGATTATTATGGGCACGAGGGCTGTGCATGTGCTGGTGGTCCATAGGTGGTCCTAACAAATTCCCGCAGAGACTTAGGATGAGCTCCTCTGTCCTTCTCTGACCTTCCTGCTGGTTGCAGTTTCATAACGTGTAGGCAAACATTAGGATTCCCTTACATGTTTATATTTTCTAAAGAGAATTCAGTGAGTTCAACAACGGATTAAAGTCGAACGCGACTGAGTGTTGGCATGTTAGACTGATTTTTATGATTTAGTTACAAAGAGGATTGCATTGTATTTTCACGTATGAAGTTTTCCTTGTAAAAGAAGTTTTGATTGATTGATTGATTGATTATATTGTGACTTTTTGGGAGAGCTGGTAATAGATCGGATGGGAGAGCTTGGTCTGCCACATCCTGTGGACCCAGGGACCACGGCCCTGACTGGAGCTGTGCCCAAAGAGGAAACACCGAGGGCGGTCTGACAGGACGCAGAAGCGGGGCAGGCTAAGCTAACTGCTAGCCCATGCAGACCAGCAGTTCCGATAACACCGAGGGTGGTCTGGCGGCGGCCTCGCCTAGCGTTGACTGTGTTTTTAGTGTCGTCGTGTGGAGTGCGGGGAGGTGTGTCGAAGTGGTCTGGCTGTGAGAGCTGGCGTTGGATCGGCTTGGGGAGCCTGGTCTGGTGGGCCAAGGGACCACAGCCCTTCCTAGAGCTGCGTCCAAGGAGGAAACACCGAGGGCGGGCTGACAGGATGCAGAAGCGGGGCACACTAAGCTAACTGCTAGCCCATGCAGACCGGCAGTTCTGACAGTCATCCTGTCTTGGACAGTGAATCTTTTTTGGATATGTTGGGTATATGTGTTTTTGTAGTTTGGATATGTGTTCTTGTAGTGTGGATATGTGTTCTTGTCTTTGTATTGCACGGCTGTGGGCTGGGGGAGACGATGTTTCGTTTCATGTGTGCAGGTGCATGGAATGAAATGACAAATAAAAGTTCCTGATTCCTGACGAAGGAAACATCTCTACACAGGGTCATAGGTCCGGTCTATTTGAAATGTTGTCAAATTATATTTCTATCATCGGTTCTTTGATAAGTTCTGCCTGACACAGCCTTGTCATGCTGAAAGGAAGAGAATCAACATTTGACCCTGGACTGACATAGACCCGCTCCTTAGCGTGCATCCTCACCCAGCTAATGATGCTTTAAAGAGGTGGACTCATGGCTTGACCCAACTTGGCAGCCACACTATATTAAATAAGGATTTCTCAGAGCTGCAGAATAAAGTGAAGCCCTACAGAGAGGTCTATTTTTGTTGGGTTCTAGTGTCCTATATCCCTTGTGCCTTTTCTTTGGTTTCATTATGTAACTGCTTTCAGTATACCCCCTTTTTGTCTTTAAAGTGCTAATGCGTGCTATCAAGGCTTGATCAATTCTACGGCTTGCAGAGGCAAACGACTTCTTGCTGCTTTATTCCTTAAGAAGATTCTCCTTGCGCCACAATTTCTCATCCTTTGCTCTGCAGGCTTGTCAAATTACATATGGTTTGACGTGTCCTCCTGTTAACCCAGGTCACAGATTAAGATAAGGCTGAGTGATATATTACACATGATAGTCGAAGCGCAATGTCACGCTGACAGTAAATATATCGTAAGTGGAACTACAGATGACAACTGCGAGTTAAGAATTTGGCAAGCTCCAAAACCAGTCAACATGCTCTGGGTATGTTGTTGGGAGGCTGATTTTGCTGCGGGTTTAGTCACAAATTCAGCCCAGTCTTAATTCCTCTTCTCAGGACGCAATGAGCCCCTGAAGAAGGATCGTCCAAAATGGAAGAGCGAATACCCCATGACGGAGGGCCAGCTAAGGAGTAAGAGGGATGAGTTCTGGGACACGGCGCCAGCCTTCGACGGAAGGAAGGAAATCTGGGATGCGCTTAGAGCTGCGGCCCTGGCTGCAGAGTGCAATGACCTGGAGCTAGCACAGGCTATCGTGGATGGAGCCTGCATCACTCTGCCTCACGGTGAGAAAGCACACGCACACACACACACACACACACTCCCACACACACACACACACACACACACACACAGTCGTGTTTCACTATCCTTGTGAGGACCCCTCATTGACTACATTCATTTCCTATCCCTTAACCCAAACCTTACCCATGCAAACTACATGCCTAACCCTAACCCTTACCCTAACCCTTACCCTAACCTTAACCTAACCCTAACCCTAACCTTAACCTAACCCTTACCCTAACCTTAACCTAACCCTAACCCTTAACCTAACCTTAACCTAACCCTTACCCTAACCCTTACCCTAACCTTAACCTAACCCTTAACCTAACCCTAACCCTTAACCTAACCCTAACCCTAACCATAACCTAACCCTAACCCTAACCCAACCCTAAAACCAACTCCTAACCCTAAAATAGACCCTTTTCCTTGTGCGGGCCTCTGCACAAAGTAGGTGCTGTCAGCTTTTGCTACCCTTGAGTGGACTTTTGGTCCACACAAGGATAGCTAAACATGTACACACACACACATGCATCATCCGCAGTGTTTGAAGTGTAATTTTCCTTGCATCATATGCAGCTATTAATATTCTATTAATTGTATGCTATAAATGCCCTACACCTTTCCTTCGCAGCGCATCACTACCTGTCACAATTCTGCAAATGTCCAATGCCAGTTTGTGGAGCGCCGTGTGTCCAATGCTGAGAGATTACTGGTGGAGTTATTACATAATCACAGTGGTCACAGGGCTGCGTGACCACAGCAGATGGATTAAAATGCAGAAAGCCATGTTTAAAGTTGGATGAGATGGGGGGCGGGGGGGAGGGGGGGTCTTCTGGTTTGCATTTGCACACATACAGTAGAATATGTGCAGACTGTTTCAGTGGTTAAAAAAATGGAGAATATCTCCAGCTGATGTTTACCCAGACTAAACGTGAGTGAAAGGGGTGAATTTGTCGCTTAAAGCCGATTTCCTTGTTTGTCTCGTTCTTCTCTCCCAGGCTCCCTGACCGAGAGTTATGACGAACTGGGCAACCGCTACCAGCTGCCCGTCTACACCCTGGCCCCGCCCCTCAACCTCATCAGCGAAACTGCCAGTGAAATCGAAGTGTCCGAACACGCCGAGAAACAAGCCCCGCCCCCTCCACCCAAGCAGGAGTTCCAGCTGCGCGTGCGACTGTCAACCGGTGAGAATCGCGGCGCCCCCTACGCCACCTCCCGTTCCCCGTCCTCGAGATGTTCAGTGTGGCTGCGTTTCCGTCCAACTGTTTTTAGTCACAGTCTATCATTCTGAATAGAAAACACAGCCTTGATGGAGGCAGACTCAAACCTCCAACACATGCACAAGGCTTTTACGCTCGCGTGATGTGAATGAATTATTCAGCCAAACGGGGGCAACGGGGACTCCACTGCTCCCTCGCAGATGACGTAGATCAGTGTTTCTCGACCCTGTCCTCCAGGAACCCCTTTCCTGCATATTTTCTTTGCAACCCTGAATAGGTACCTGTTTGTAGTTATTCAACCAATCAGCAATGAATTTTGTCAGAGTTTGCACACCTTGCATAATTAAGTGCTGCAAGATGATTGGTCGAGTAAGTACAAGCAGGGCTACCTATGCAGGGTTACAATGAAAACCTGCAGGATAGGGGTTCCTTGAGGACTGGGTTGAGAAACACTGACGTAGAGGAAAGCGGCAGAGAGATCCACGTCAGACTGGTGGCGGCAGTCAGGACGAAAACAACACATCCTAGCTCTTGTTGTTGAGTTGATTAATTGTTGAGCTGATTGATGCTGCTGAATTGTTTTATCCCAGGGGTTTAGGGCGCTAACGCTTCACCAGCGTGGAGGACAGAATTTTAAGCTGGACTTGGCGCTGACTTGTGTGTTATGTGCACAGTCTTTGTACCTTTGACTTTCTTCTTCCAAGGGACCAGAATTTTTGCAGTGCGGTTGCTAATTGATTATACTGACGATTCAACCGAGAGAGTTGCGTGACCGTCCAACTGACAGGTATTTTTTCTTCTGGGAGCCGAGGCCCCCTGATATACTAACTCTGCCCGACCCCGGAGCGAGGAGAGAAATCCAAGCCAGGGAGCAAATGAAGTCCGAGCGCGTGCACAGGGGAGTCTGGGAGCATGAGTAGGTCTGGGTTCACGCATACGGTTCTGAGTGACCGCAGAGCAATTCTGTGCAAAAGCAGGCTGGGTTTGAGTGTGAGGACAGGGGCTTGAAGGAGAGCATTTGAAATCCATACATAAGCCTGTTTGGTAGAATGTACAGTTTCTTGGATGTAGTTGGTTAGAGAGCCATTCATGTTCCCTCTAGGGACTGATGTATATGCTTTGTTGGTCCCTCTTAAGATGTTGAAAAGTGAAGAGTGTTATATTGATTCCTACTTCACCTCTTTTCCAGGTAAGGACTTGCGTCTCACAGCCAGCATGGCAGACTCCATCTCCGAGCTGAAGAAGCAGCTGGAGGGACAGGAGGACATCCATGTGGCCCAGCAGAGGTGGTTCTTCTCTGGGAAACTCCTCACCGACAAGACCCGACTACAGGACACCAAGATCCAGAAGGACTTTGTCGTCCAAGTCATTGTCAACCAAAACCCTCCAGTCATAGTTAACTGAGGGGGGGGGGGGCTTGGGGTATGTGATGAGGATGTCCAGAGACGGGGGGGGGGGGCAGGAATTGGGAGAGAGCTCGAGTTTATTGTCTGGCGGGTGCTGCAGTAACACTTTTGTGTACATTTTTATAAAACAGCTCGTTTGCTTTTGTATCCTTTTTGTATTCTTCCTCTCCTTTTCCCCCTCCCATCCATCCACCCATCCATTATCCCAACCGCTTATCCTGCTCTCAGGGTCACGGGGGTGCTGGAGCCTATCCCAGCGGTCACTGGGCGGCAGGCGGGGGAGACACCCTGGACAGGCCGCCAGGCCATCACACACACACACACTCACTAACCGCGAGTTATGGTGAGGCAGTGGAACATCATGCTGCATAGTCGAAGTAAACGAGTGTTATACAGGAAACCACATCAACACACGGCTCTCATAGTCACGTCCTCCTCCTTGTCTTGTGTTTGTACTTGTCCCACCTGTGAACGTGGCCAGACTCCCGTCCAGATAGCGAGTAAGCCCAGCGGTCCCTTTGACTCGAGTCACGATGTGGGAAGAGGATGTTGATTCAGCCGTGAGGGGCATCTGTAAATAGCCTTTATCTCTCATTTGATCCTGTAAATATGTACATACCCTAGACTATAAACACAGGGCGATTCACAAATAAGGTGTTTATGCAGAATAAAAAGCATATATGAAGACGAAGAGGCGTCTTTTTGGAATATTTAGGACTTGCCTATCGGTTTTATTTATATTTTGTAATCTCAGTCAGGATTTGTCTAACCGCTGTAGTTTCGTATGTGCAGTATGAAGCTCGGTGTGCTCGACCGGACTGTAAATAAACATTGTGGATTTAAGTGACGTCAGTCCCCGAGTCGGGTCTTTTCGAGGCTGCTGGTCAAACACGTGCAAGGTGTGTTTAACCCGGATTGTTCCACTCTCTGGTGAAAATACCTTTTGGAAAAATATGAACTCTCAAACAGCACCGGTTCTGAGCCCAGTTTTTTGGATTGCAGGCTACTGTTATTTTGATAGACTCAAACGGAAATGACAATCCTGGGGAAATATCCGAGGGGTCGTCCGCATCTCCCTCAGTTCTCTCAAGTACCAAGAGGTCTGACAAAGGCGTGTACTCGCCTAGACGCCGTTATCACCGGTGTCTACTACTGTGTCCTTTCTCTACCCAAGCTTGACACTTTATGCTCTTATGGTGGTGACCTGTGTGTGTTGTGCTGATGTGTGTCAGTGTAACTCTGACTTGTGCTCTGATTCTCCTGTTCACCGCCTCTTCACATTTACTATCAATGCGCTTGACTTGACATTCACTCATATATATATACTATATACTATGTATATACCATATAAATATACAGTAAATATACTATGTATATATGCTAAATATACTATGTATGATGACCATGTGGCAAATGCAGTTCTACAGCTAATATTTGATATAATACTACCATGATGTGATTACTATGTTGCAATACACTACTACTACTACTACATATAGTACTACTATTACATGATAGCATTAGTAGTGCACTTCAAAGTATTTCATAGCAAATGCACTACTACATCCATCCATCCATCCATCCATCCATTATCTGAAAGGCTGATCCTGCTGCCAGGGTGACGGGGATGCTGGAGCCTATCCCAGCAGCCACTGGGCGGCAGGCGGGGAGACACCCTGGACAGGCCGCCAGGCCATCACAGGCCCCCACACCCACACCCACACCCAGGGACAATTTAGTACGGCAGAATCACCTGACCTACATGTCTTTGGACTATGGGAGGAAACCCACACAGACACGGGGAGAACATGCAAACCCCACACAGAGGACGACCCGGGACGACCCACCATGGTTGGACTACCCCGGGGCTCGAACCCAGGACCTTCTTGCTGTGAGGCGACCATAATAAGAAACGCGCCACTGTGCCACCGTGCACTTATATTGTATATACTTTATTTATTTACCTATATTTTATTTCATCTTTTATTTTATTTTACATTTTATATACTTATACTTTATAAAGCACTGCTGTAATATCGCCACTATGTAGCAACCGTAGTGAGCACCACCTCATGTAGCGCTGCCATGACCTGATTACCATGCGGCGTTTCTACACAACACTCGAGTCCATCAGCTCATCGCTGACTCCACCCGCTTCGGATGAAAGCGTCGTGTCAAATCAGTCAAAACAAGCTGAACGTAATTACGCCATGTGGCAGGTGGGCGTTAAGCAGCGTCCTCCGCCGCCCTGCTTGGAATAAAACGAGGCCCAACATGCGGACGTAGTCGTGACGTCATAGACAAGCGACGGGAGACGCGCGTACTGGGCAGCGAGCTGTAGGAGCGTGGTTATTTCCATGGTAAAAAAAGAGAAAAATGGTTAAATCGGGAAAACTGAGATCCGGGGTCGCGTCCAAAGTCAAACGCTGGAAAAAGGGACACAGCAGCGATTCGAATCCGCAGACGAGTCGCTTTCGAGAGGCCGCCAAGAGTCGCTTTTTCAGCCGACCCTCCGGTAAGTTTGGTCTCCCTTTCCTCGCTGCGCTCACGTGGGTCTCCGCCTGTGTGGCCGTTCATGCTGCTGACGGTAGAGACGCTGTGGCTGGCTAGTCCTCACTCAAGCTGGCTAGTCTTCACTGAGGCTGGCTAGTTCTCACTGAAGCTGGCTGGTCTTCACTGAGGCTGGCTAGTCTTCACTGAGGCTGGCTAGTCGTCACTGAGGCTGGCTAGTCGTCACTGAGGCTGGCTACTCGTCACTGAGGCTGGCTAGTCTTCACTGTGGCTGGCTAGTCTTCACTGAGGCTGGCTAGTCCTCACTCAAGCTGGCTAGTCTTCACTGAGGCTGGCTAGTCCTCACTGAAGCTGGCTGGTCTTCACTGAGGCTGGCTAGTCTTCACTGAGGCTGGCTAGTCTTCACTGAGGCTGGCTAGTCTTCACTGAGGCTGGCTACTCGTCACTGAGGCTGGCTACTCGTCACTGAGGCTGGCTACTCGTCACTGAGGCTGGCTACTCGTCACGGAGGCTGGCTACTCGTCACGGAGGCTGGCTAGTCTTCACGGAGGCTGGCTAGTCGTCACTGTGGCTGGCTACTCCTCACTGAGGCTGGCTAGTCTTCACTGTGGCTGGCTAGTCGTCACTGTGGCTGGCTAGTCGTCACTGTGGCTGGCTAGTCTTCACTGAGGCTGGCTAGTCGTCACTGTGGCTGGCTAGTCTTCGCTGAGGCTGGCTAGTCGTCACTGTGGCTGGCTAGTCGTCACTGTGGCTGGCTAGTCGTCACTGTGGCTGGCTAGTCGTCACTGTGGCTGGCTAGTCTTCACTGTGGCTGGCTAGTCCTCACTCAAGCTGGCTAGTCTTCACTGTGGCTGGCTAGTCTTCACTGTGGCTGGCTAGTCTTCACTGAAGCTGGCTAGTCTTCACTGTGGCTGGCTAGTCCTCACTGAGGCTGGCTAGTCTTCGCTGAGGCTGGCTAGTCCTCACTGAGGCTGGCTAGTCCTCACTGAGGCTGGCTAGTCCTCACTGAGGCTGGCTAGTCCTCACTCAAGCTGGCTAGTCCTCACTCAAGCTGGCTAGTCGTCACTGTGGCTGGCTACTCCTTACTCAAGCTGGCTAGTCTTCACTGTGGCTGGCTAGTCTTCACTGTGGCTGGCTAGTCTTCACTGTGGCTGGCTAGTCTTCACTGAGGCTGGCTACTCCTTACTCAAGCTGGCTAGTCTTCACTGTGGCTGGCTAGTCTTCACTGTGGCTGGCTAGTCTTCACTCAAGCTGGCTAGTCCTCACTCAAGCTGGTAGTCTTCACTGAGGCTGGCTAGTCTTCACTGAGGCTGGCTAGTCTTCACTGAGGCTGGCTAGTCTTCAATGAGGCTGGCTAATCTTCACTGAGGCTGGCTAGTCTTCACTGAGGCTGGCTAGTCGTCACTGTGGCTGGCTACTCCTCACTGTGGCTGGCTAGTCGTCACTGTGGCTGGCTAGTCTTCACTGTGGCTGGCTAGTCTTCACTGAGGCTGGCTAGTCTTCACTGTGGCTGGCATTACACTCCCCTGCTTGAAGCAGCACACTTACGATCCGTATAAAACGTTGTGGAGAGGTTTGCTATGATTAATTGCTGCCACAAGAGCAAGATAGCTGCTATCATCTGCTTGAGTTAGCTGACTAAGATTAGGCAACTAGATTGTGGTTTTGTTTTCATATGGGTGATTCTTCAATTTGGGGCACTTTTGGCTTTTGAACTTTTGAAAATTTTTTTTATTTAAAATCTTTTTTTTTCTTTTTCTGAAGCTCTATTAAGTGGTGTGGAACAAATATCTCAACATAGCTTTGATCGTCCTACAAAATAAGTTTGATGTTTTTTCCAAAGTTGTAACAGCAAATTATGGTGGTAATGACAGTTTTCACTTTGTGGAGAGAAGGTTGGCCGAGTCTTAGACTTGCTAAGCTAACTTGTTAGCTAGCATATAATGTACAATGGATATAGGTGAAGAAAGTGACATGTCTTATTTCTGACCTAAATGCTCAGCTAGTAAGGTGTTTGCTGATGAGGTCTAATAACCACCCTGTCAGGTCAGGACATATAAACGTTCACATTACTGACATTTCTGCACACGAAGAAGTCACGCTTCTGCCATGACTGGTCACGCGCCTCCGGCACTTCTCGTTTCCATGGCAACCACATTGTTGTTGTTGTTTGTAATTTGAATTTTATATATATATTCTTGAAAATCTACCCTGGGGACAGAAAAACTCCCTTAATTGAAGAATCACCCATATACTACAAAGGTACGAACAAAGACGTAGACAATAGAAAACAAAAACAAAAAGGAGACAAAAATAAACTAAAAAAGATGACATTTTACAATGCCAGAGTTTTTTGTTATATGCAGCATATTCAATTCGCTTAGTAACTCGAGTCTTCACTGTTTTGTTTTTAACATGAAATAAAATGGTGCTATATTGTTTAAATTCATTAATAAGTTGCAGGATGGTTGGCTTGGTTCCTGACCATTTGTTTTTTCTCGTGAATGGGGAATTTTCCAGAAATGATAACTAGTTGTATGATATATAGCACGTCGTTTCCAATCTCATCTCTACTAAAATATAGCATTACATCAAGCATCTCTATTTCAATATTCATCTTAAGTCCCTTTTTGAGAAGGTTGGCAACATCAATCCAGAACATTCTTAAACTGGAAGACTAGATGGGCAATACTCTCTTGTTCTAGTCCACACAAGTCACATTTATAGTCAGTGTGCAGTTTGAATCTTTCTAACACAAGCTTTACCACATAAATGCTATGCAATATCTTGAAGGACACTTCCTTAAACTTGTTGCTGATGCAGTATTTATCACTAATGCTCCTGCTTTCTTCCACCGTATATCATGAAATAACGAGGACCGAAAACATCTGGAAGAGGGGACAGTCACGCCACTAAGTGTGTTCCCAGTGTTTTTGTTAGCGCCCTTCTCTTTCAGTATATTGGTTTCACTGATATAAATATTTTCCACACAGTCTTCAAGATGAGAAGGCAGGTCTACCACGCCAGGGTTTCGTAGAAGTGTGAGGACACATGGGAAACAATAGCACACTCCTTTGGGTCTTACAGGTGTTTTGAAGTGATCAAGAAATTCTTGATAAGATAATAAAAGGCTGGCAGGTTGTGTACTTGGTGAGGGACGCATTCCTGATGATAAGCTGTCGATGGCGTTTGTGTTACGCAATCAATCGTGAATCGGTCAGTCAAACTTATGTAGCACATTTTGATCATTCACATGCAATGCGACGGGGTGAAAGTGCGCAAGTCAAAAGAAGGTGACGATAAAAGTAGAAAACACAGATAAACAGAAAATAAAATGATCCTAAACCTTACTTAAATTGAGTGGAGAACATGACAGTAATAAAATAGAATTTCACGAATCAAAATAAAATTGATTGAATCAGGACAGACGGAACCCATAACTGATCAGCATGCAACTTGATTGATCAGCAGCAGGTGACGAGCTGATGGATAAGTAAGAGTAATCGTGGGTGAAAGTATGATTAAAAAGTGGTTTCCAGTGAACAAATAGAGAAATATACATGTCATTTATATTTTTGTTGGTGCCCACAAGTCTTACTTGCTAGTAGATAGTTTTTAGGTATGATAGTAGCTTATTATCTGGACAGGAAACTGTTAATCTGAACTAAAAAGACTCTTCAGAAACAAACACTGAGCGGTTATGAGGTGGAGCAGTGATCAGTTTATTTTTGTTTTTTGTTTTGTCCAAATGGGTCGATTTGTTTGAGTCGACTGAGGGAGACGTGACAGACACTGCTATCTGTAAACTGAATTTTCATTTTCCATTATCCATGCATGCATACTGTAAGGGGGCAGGACTAGGAAAGTTCTCAGCTTCTTCTTGCCCCCTTTGAACGTGATTGGTATTATTTGAGTTGCTTATTTGTTGCTTACGTTGCCAATGATTTTTTTATTATTATTATGCGTTTTCTTTAACATGTTCAGTAAAATTGATTGATTGCTTTATGTGCCTCAAGGTGGTACTTGTTAAGCCACAAGGCTAATTGATATAAATGCCCACATCTTAATTTTGTCAACAGGTAAAAGCGATCTGACTACTGACGCTCTGAAGCTACACAATGAGCTCCAGTCAGGCTCTCTGAAACAGGGTGCCGGCAGCCATGGAGAAGCCTTCATGGAGGAGGAGCTGGACCAGGCGTTCTCCGAAAGGACCTCGGGCACCTTCCTCAGCGGATTGTCCGACTGCTCCAACCTCACCTTCAGGAAGGTGCAGCGCTTCTGGGAGTCCAACTCAGCCGCACACAAAGAGGTGTGTAATGTGTAAAGCGCTCCACACAGTTCTTGCTTTTAAACGGGGAGTCTTGCGTCCGGGTAGTGTAGCGGTCTATTCTGTTGCCTACTAACACGGGGATCGCCGGTTCGAATCCCCGCGTTACCTCCGGCTTGGTCGGGCGTCCCTAGCCGGATGTGGGTACGTGTCCTGGTCGCTGCACTAACGCCCCCTCTGGTCGGTCGGGGCACCCATTCAGGGGGGAGGGGGAACTGTTGGGAATAGCGTGATCCTCCCATGCGCTACATCCCGCTGGTGAAACTCCTCGCTGTCAGGTGAAAAGAAGCAGCTGGCGACTCCACATGTATCGGAGGAGGCATGTGGTAGTCTGCAGACCTCCCCCGGATCGGCAGAGGGGGCGGAGCAGAGACCGGGACAGCTCGGAAGAGTGGGGTAATTGGCCAAGTACAATTGGGGGAGAAAAAGGGGGGAGAGAAAAAGAAAGTTAAGTCAGCCTCCTCCAGGAGAAAAAAGCAGCATGTAAAGAAAGCTGGTAGTGTGGTGATGGTGTTCTGACAGGGACCAGGAGGAGGTTTTTACATCCTGGGTCCTAAATGTTGCTGCCTGATGTGCCTCACAGATCTGTGCAGTGTTGGCTGCTGTCACAGAGGTGATTCGAGCTCAGGGCGGGAAGGAGACGGAGACGGAGTACTTCGCTGCTCTGGTGAGTACTGATTTAGCTCTCCATGTCCGTTTCCGATGGTTACGAATCTGCTGCGTTCAGAACTGATGACAAATGCTTGTTGCTTGTGTGTTGGTTACCGTGTTGTTCAAAAACGTGTGTGTGTTCCTGCTCTGTCCAGATGACCACCCTGGAGGCCGTGGATACAGCGGAGTCGCAGGCTGCTGTGGCGTACCTCCTCAACCTCGTTATGAAAAGGTCAGTCTTTCTGCTCCTGAGAGCTGAGCTAACAGCGTCGCGTCTCCGACCCGCGATGCGGTGATCGGCTCCCACAGTTAGCTTAGCGAAGCAGTGTGAAACCTTTCCCCCGTGTAATATGAGAAACAGGATGGTCAAGATGACTGATTTTGTTTTGTTGCTTTACTGTAAGTACTGCTGATGATTTTTGTTGGTTCCTCCCTTCGTGAGGGACACGTAGTAGTACTGCAGTGTGATGAACAAATGAACCAACGAATGGACAGACGGGAACAAACGGACAGCTGGTCTGCATGGGCTAGCCGTTAGCTTAGCCTGCCCCGTTTCCGTGTCCTGTCAGACCGCCCTCGGTGGTTCCTCTTCGGGCGCAGCTCCGGTCAGGGCTGTGATGCTCGGGCCCACCAGACGCAGCAGACCGGGCAGGCTCCCCCAGCCGATCCAATGCCAGCTCTCCCAGCGAGACACCTCCACACGACGACGCCAGAAACACGGTCAACGTTAGGCGAGGCCGCCGCCAGACTGCCGTTGGCGTTATCGGAACTGGCGGTCTACATGGGTTAGCAGTTAGTTTAGCCTGCCCCACGTCCTGTCAGACCGCCCACAGTGTTTCCTCTTCAGGCGCCGCTCCGGTCAGGGCCGTGGTCCTTGGGCCTACAGAGTGCAGAAGACCAAGCTCCCCCAGCCAATCCATTGCCAGCTCTCTCAGCCAGACACCTTCAACACATCTCCCCGCACTCCACACCACGACACTAAAAACACAGTCAAGGCTAGGCGAGGCTGCTGTCAGACCGCCCTTGGTGTTATCGGAACTACCGGTCTGCATGGGCTAGCAGTTAGCTTAGCCTGCCCCGCTTCCACGTCCTGTCAGACCGCCTTCAGTGTTACCTCTTCGGGCCACAGCTCTGGTCAGGGCCGTGGTCCCTGGGCCCACAGGATGCAGCAGACCAAGCTCTCCCAGCCATCAAACGAAGACAAACTTAGATGGGGACAAAGGCACTGCATGGACGGTACTGGGTGAGGCCGCTGCAAATGTGAATTTGCGCCGCCATCTTCTCAAGGATGAACTGCACCATTTTCTGTTTCTAATCACAAAAATTTAACTTCTATGAAGCTCCTTTGAAATGCAAACTAGAGTTTGTTTGTCTAATTGGAGCGTCTGCTGTGTTGTGTCTACCAGGGTCCCCGCTCCGGTGCTCATTTCTAAGTTTTCAGACACATCTAAGGCTCTGATGGACGTGATGTGTAAACAAGCCAGCTCTGATGCCAGCTCTGCTGTCCGATGGGTGAGTAGATTTATGGATAATCCTGAAGGACCATTGCACTAGAGACTGATTTAGATTAACTCTCACATTCCCTGTGTGGAAAATGGCATTGCTGCAGTAGCGGAGGAAATGTAAGTAGAACTGGAGATAAAGATAAGGGATGAAAAAAGCTCATAAAAAGGGCGTCTGGGTATGGAGCGGTCTGTTCCACTGCCTACCAACACGGATCGGCGGGTCAAATCCCTGTGTTACCTCCGGCTTGGTCGGGCGTCCCTACAGACAATTGGCTGTGTCTGCGGGTGGGAAGCCGGATGTGGGTATGTGTCCTGGTCGCTGCACTAGCGCCTCCTCTGGTCGGTCGGGACACCTGTTCGGGAGGGGGGGCAACTGAGGGGGAATAGCGTGATCCTCCCACGCGCTACGTCCCCCTGGTGAAACTCCTCACTGTCGGGTGAAAAGAAGCAGCTGGCGACTCCACATGTATCAGAGGAGACATGTGGTAGTCTGCAGACCTCCCCGGGTCAGCGGAGCGGGTGGAGCAACGACCGGGACGGCTCGGAAGAGTGGGGTAATTGGTCAAGTACAATTTGGGGCCCCCCCCAAAAAAAAAATCTCATAAAAGAATATGCAGTGCTAGTAAATGTGCATGCATGGTGTATAAACACAGTAAAACATGTGGACCAGAGGGTGGCGGGTCAAACGAGAGGATGACGAGTGCACAGATATGTGAATGTTGTAGCGGGCATGTTGGGTGCAAGCAAAAGCAACAACACAACACCAACATGTGCAGGATCATTACCTTTATATGTGATAACTTGTGCAGAAGTGTAGTATAATGTAAATGTATGTGTGTGGGCAGATCCTGTCATGCCTGGCCACTTTGCTGAGAAAGCAGGATGCATCTGTGTGGACTTACCCCTCCACCCTTCAGGTCTACCATGGCCTGCTCAGCTTCATCGTGCACAACAAACCCAAGGTGGGTGTAAATACCTCGTCCACGCTCAACACCCACACCCCTTACCGCCTTTCCTCTACGCGGCGCTCGTATTTGTGGCCGTGATGTGACGACTTCGCCATTTGCATAGGAGTCTTGCTCTGTCTCACATTGTCCACGTGCTTCCTCGCAGGTGCGGAAAGCGGCTCAGCAGGGCGTGTGCTCCATCCTCAGAGGTAGTGACTTCCTGTTTTCAGATAACGCCCCCTCACATCACCCTGCTGCCGCCACGACGGCCAAGTTCTGCATGAGAGAAATCGAGCAGGCCGGGGGTAAGAGAACATGCTGGCAGATGCCTTTGGACTAGTGATGAGTAGGGGTGGGACGGTACCGGATCGAATTCTGAACCGTTCGATACGGTCTTCACGGTACGAGACGCTCCCCGTTTCGTCAGATTGTGTGTTATTGACACTAGAATGAGCGGGATTTCACTCCTACCTGAAACGACCACGAGCGGTCAAAATGACCGCCACGGTTTTTAAACTCTATATTCTGTCAAGATAAATAGCCAGGTGAGATGTTAATGCATTACATGTGTTAGTGTGTCTGTTAGGAAACAACTGACACCAAAATGAACATTTTAACAACTACAATACTGGAGGGAATTCAGGGGGCAGCTGGGAAGTGCTGCAGCCAGGACGTGAACCCCGATCTCCCGCACCACGGGCGACTACATTAACCAGTCGACTAAAGGGTCCGGCCCGTTAGCCAAGGGCTAGCGAGTCCAGTTGTCCGTGGTCGTTACGCACAGTATGGTATTGAATCGAAATCGTGAGACGTACCGAACCATGAGATTTGTGAGTCGTCCCACCCCTAGTGATGAGTATTGTCGTCTGTTTTTGTTTCTTTGGGAAGGGTGGAACCCGCCAAAGTGAGCCGCTGATTTGTTGCCTTTCGTCTGGTTTTCCTCAGGGAGTAAAGAGGACACCACTGCTCTGCACGTGCTGGGCCTCTTAAAGGAGCTGATGGCGACGTTTCCCCAGGGGGCCGTCAAGTCCTGCTGCGAGACCCTCCTGCGAGTGATGACGCTTAGCAATGTGGTGAGAAGGCGGCAAAAAGAAAAAAGTGCCCAAATACAACGCACACTGTCTGTAGACACACACGGGCAGTTAGCCAGGGTATCTAACGAGGCGTTTATGTTTCTGCCTGCAGCTGGTGACCGCAAGTGCGATGCAGGCCTTCCATAGGCTGTTCAGCGGGAAGCCCAACACCGCCAGTCTGACACCGGAGCTGAACGCACAGATCGTCACGGTGAGAACAGACACATGAACGTCATAGAGGGGGTGTAGGCCCACCGGGGTTGTGTGAGATACGTTGGGTGAAACCGCTGTCGCACCTCTGCAGGCGCTGTACGACTACCTGCCCAGTGAGAACGACCTGCAGCCCCTGCTGGCGTGGTTGGCTGTGATGGAGAAGGCCCATGTCCACTTGGCGAGGTAATGTGTCTCTTCAGACCAGCATGTCACTTCTCTGTAAGATTGCATCCATTTTGGGGCGTCTGGGATCGCCGGTTCGAATCCCTGTGTTATCTCCAGCTTGGTCGGTCCCTACAGACACAATTGGGTATATGTCCCGGTCGCTGCACTAGTGCCTCAACTGGTCGGTCGGGGCACCTGTTCGGGGGACTGGGGGGGGGAATAGCGGGATCCTCCCACGCGCTACATCCCACCTGGTGAAACTCCTCACTGTCAGGTGAAAAGACTCCACATGTATCAGAGGAGGCATGTGGTAGTCCCGGATCGGCAGAAGGGGTGGAGCAGCGACCGGGGCGGCTCGGAAGAGCGGGGTGATTGGCCGGGTACAATTGAGGAGAAAAAAAGGAGGGGGAGGGGGGTTCGCTATTTGTTCGTCATGTTGGAGACCTTTTTTATTCATCATGTCTCCCTGGTTTTACGCTCCAGCCTGCAGAGCTCTCTGAGTTTGGGTCACCTCCCCCGCCTGTTCTCCGCTGCCATGTCCTGCCTCCTGTCCCCACACACTCAGGTGGTGTCTGCAGCCACCAACACACTCAAGGTGAAGACGCTGTCCTGACGGTTTGTTCTCATACTAGAGATGCACCGGTATCACTTTTCATCACTGTCGGTACCGATTCTGATTAATACAGATCTGATCCAGTACTTCTGCTGAACAGTGCAGATGTAGTTTGGGGGTCAATGGGCAAAATAACTGAGATAGAATCAGTTTGTTTTTTTTTTTGCACCATTAAAGAAATGCAGGCTTCCGTGTCCCAAAATGCAGTTGATCAAGCCATTTTGCTTTTATTGTTATCATGTTACTCATGGCTTTTGGGATTTTGGGGATTTTAGCCTGTTATTGGCTCAGTATCTAGTACCGGTCTTGGTATCAATGCATCTCTAGCTCGCACAATATTCTGGCTCTTTCTTAGAGCTGATAAAACCAGTAAAGGTTTTGATTAATGGTGTGTGTGTGTGTGTGTGTTTGTTTCAGACTCTTCTGACTGAATGTGTGGCGCCTCACATGGTGGAAATAGGAACCGTTACTGCCACAGTGTCTGCTGGGAACCCTTCCTACGTGTGCAAAATGTTTCGGTGAGTTGCGCAGCTGCAGTTAATCTGCCCCCCCTTCCCCCCCCCCCCCATTTCATTGGCTAATCCTAAGTGACCGTCGTGGTAATGGTGTGTTTCAGCATCGTGGAGGAGGGCTTGTCCTACCGTTTCCATGCGTCCTGGCCGTTCGTGCTGCAGATACTGGGCAGCTTCTACCGAGCTGCTGGGAAGCAGGCACACCCAGTCATGACCAAGGTGACGCACAACTCTGAAGGCAACACTTATCCTGTGATGGATGGGTGACACATTAGAGAGATATTTCTGGGGCGTCCGGGTACTGTAGCGGTCTATTCCGTTGCCTACCAACACAGGGATCGCTAGTTCAAATCCCTGTGTTGCCTCCGGCTTGGCCGGGCGTCCCTACAGACGCAATTGGCCGTGTCTGCGGGTGGGAAGCCAAATGTGGGTATGTGTCCTGGTCGCTGCACTAGCGCCTCCTCTGGTCGGTCAGGGCACCTGTTCGGGGGGAGGGGGAACTGGGGGGGGGTAGTGTGATCCTCCCATGCGCTACGCCCCCCTTCTGAAACTCCTCACTGTCAGGTGAAAAGAAGTGGCTGGCGACTCCACATGTATGGGAGGAGGCATGTAGCCCTCCCCGGATCGGCAGAGGGGGTTGAACAGCGACTGGGAGGGCTTGGAAGAGGGGGGGTAATTAATTGGGACAGGTACAGTTGGGGGGGGGGGGGGAAGAAAGATGTTTCTTTTGTCCTGAGTTTTTGTGTCCTGTCCCTGACAGTCTCTACAGTCGCTGGCAGACCTGCGCTCCACCCCACGTTTCCCTTTCAGCGGTGAGCTGGACCTGGCTGTAGGACGCGCTGTAGAGAGCATGGGGCCCGAAGTTGTGCTGGGGGCCGTGCCCCTCAACATCACTGGCTTTGAGTAAATGCACCCACACGGGCATCCACACAAAACATGCATTTTTGGGTAGCTTATGTTTGGGAGCTGTCTTCAGTGTTGTTTCCGGGCTCTTCCTCTAGCGATGACCTGGAGTTCCCACGCAGCTGGCTGGTCCCGGTCATACGAGATCATGTCAAGAACACCAACCTCGCCTTCTTCAACTCCTATTTCCTTCCCCTGGCATCTACACTCAAGCAAAGAGGTAAACCAGCCGCGGGATGGTCAGAGCAGCAGCAGATATGGTGCCTAAAGCTAGATTATTTACATTTCGGTGTTTTTGTACATGCAGTGTATTGACACTGATTTCTGCACAAGTTGTTCACTTGCGCACTTGCACTCGGTGCTCGTGCAACATGTATGTGTACCTATGCAGAAGAGTGTCCCAACCTTGATATCATCTCTCTGCATTTGTTTTGTAGCTGATCAGTTGGAGGAAGCGGGGCAAAAACTTGAGGCCAAAATCTACCAGACCTTACAGCTGCAGGTAGCTATACAGGCCCATGTTACCGGCTCCAACGTGGAGTATTTTCGAGATGATGTGACTCCGTTGTGTTAATCTGTTTCCAGATCTGGACCATGCTCCCCAGTTTCCTTACAGGGACCGTGGACCTACTGGTTTCCTTTAAGGTCCTCGCCCGGACGCTGGGCATGGCCATCAGTGACCGACCGGACCTGAGACTCACAGTCTGTCAGGGTTTACGCACTGTTATCACCAAGAGCTGCAACATGGGTATGCAAAGACCGATACACACATGCATATGCAAACAGCAACCCTTTGGAATTAGTTTCAACCAAGCTTTGCTCCCTCCGGGCTGGGGATGAGTTTTTGCCTCGAGTGAAGGAGTTCAAGTATCTCGGGGTCTTGTTCATGAGTGAGGGTAGGATGGAGCAGGAGATTGACAGGCGAATTGGTGCAGCATCAGCAGTAATGCGGACCTTGTACCAGACCGTTGTGGTGAAGAGGGAGCTGAGCCGGAAGGCAAAGCTCTCAATTTACCAGTCAGTCTTCGTTCCAACCCTCACCTATGGTCATGAGCGTTGGGTAGTGAGCAGAAAGGGTGAGATGGCGGATACAAGTGGCTGAAATGAGTTTCCTCCGTAGGGTGTCTGGGCTCAGCCTTAGAGATAGGGTGAGGAGCTTGGATATCCGGAGGGAGCTCTCGCGTTGAAGGGAGCCAGTTGTGGTGGTTCAGTCATCTGATTATAGGATGCCTCCTGGGCACCTTCCTTTGGAGGTTTTCCAGGCACGTCCAACTGGGGGGAAACCCCGGGGTAGACCCAGAACTCGCTGGAGGGACTGCATGTCCAACCCGGCCTGGGAACGCCTTAGGATCCCCCAGGAGGAGTTGGAGGGTGTTGCTGGGGAAAGGGACGTCTGGAGTGCCCTACTTAGCCTGCTGCCACCGCGACCCGACCCCGGAGAAGCGACTGATGATGAGATGAGAAGCTTTGACCAGTTGTTTTTCTTGTTTTGTGCTTCTTTTCTGTAGAAGAGGAGAAGGCTGAGATTGGCCGCTTCGCCAAGAACTTCCTGCCCATCCTTTTCAATGTGTACAGTCAGCAGCCTGCCAGCGGAGAGTCAGCCCTGCACAGGATGGCTGTCCTGGACACCATCAAGGTCTACCTGACCGTCACGGACACTCAGGTCAGCTATGGTTTTGTATGCACGGACGCTCGCTCCCAGCACATTGAGCATGGATAAGTATTAACGTAGTCCTCTTGTCTCTATCCTCAGATGATCTGCACCTTCCTGCAGAAAGCTACAGAGAGACTGAACAGCGCAGAGAGCACAGAGTTCATCCGGTAGGACGTTAACCCGGCCTCGGGGTTCGAAGAAGGCCTTCTAGCACTGGTTCACTGACATCCTCAAGGACACATCTGAGTCCTCCTTATTGCCCTAACTCACCTTCTGTCTGTGTTTTTGTGTCTCAGGCTATCGGTTATGGACCTGTTGGTCGCCATGGCTCCCTGTGTGGATGAGTCCACCATGGGTCAGACCTTCGAGCTGATGAGGCCGTATCTGGAGGTGAGGAGAAGCTTTGTAGATTTACGACGCGTTCAAGACCACTCGAAATTCGGGTATTTCAAGATGGAAATTTTCAACTTCCGCTGTTATGCGGTCACGCCGTTGACTTGTGGTGGGGCAGGGTGGTGTTCCACTTTTTCTTGCCATGACGTCACCAGTGTTCAGAACCGACGCTCTGAAGTGATACCCACGTTTCCGACCCGTGATTCTGAGTTCGTCAGACGTTCAGTTTGTTTTTTCACAAGTCAGGTGTTACTTTTTACTACTTCCAGGTTGTCTTAACGGCATTAACGCCAAGTTGGGAGTTGTAATAATAATAATAAGAATCATTACATTGATATAGCGCTTTATCTAGACACCCAAAGCACTTCACATTGAAGGGAGAAACTCACTTCAACCGCCACCAATGTGTAGCACCACCCCGGGTGATGCACGGCAGCCATTTTGTGCCAGAACGCGCATCACACACCAGCTTGAGGTGGAGAGGGAGGAATCATTGAGCCCGTTACATGGAGGATGATTAGGTGGCCAGATGGAGAGAGCCAGGTTGGGAATGTTGCCAGGACACCGGGGAACCCCCCTACTCTTTGTGATAAATGCCATGGGATCTTTAATGACCACAGTGAGTCAGGACCTCGGTTTAACGTCTCATCCGAAGGACTGCATCTCCTGCAGCACAGCGTCCCCGTCACTGCACTGGGGCATTGGGATTTTTTTTTTTTTAAACTCTTGCTAATATTTTAAACACACACATTCCAAGATTTATCCTTTGGTGCCTTTGTAGATGTGTAGTTAAATGTACATTTTTTTGCAAGGTGGGGTTCTCCTTCCGGTGTAGGAAGATGGCGGCGTGGACTCGCGTTTGCGGTGGCCTCACCCAGTGCCGATTAAGCGGTGTCTTTGTCAACATCTGCGTCTTCAGTTTGTGTCATCGTGTGACGTTTTTATTTTGATCGTCGATTTCGCTCGGCTGGGAGAACTTGGTCTGCCACGTCCTGTGGGCCCGAAGAGGAAACACCGGGGGGGGGCGGTCTGACAGGACGCGGAAGCGGGGCAGGCTAAGCTAACTGCTAGCCCATGCAGACCGGCAGTTCTGACAGTCATCCTGGCTGGCGTTGGTTCTCTGGACGTGGAGTTTGTCGACTGTGTTGTTGGCTGAAATTGTTCCTGATTCCAGGGGCTTCGACTGCTGGAGAGGAGCTACTATCTTGCGACCCCAGAAAGAGTCATGTGAGCGAAACACAGGAGACTGACGGGTCATCAACCAAACAGACGTCGTTTCTGCCGCTCATCTCTGCAGACCTGCTGGCAGGGTTGTGGGCTAGACTGAGGTGGAAGATGGATAGATAGATAGATAGATAGATAGATAGATAGATAGATAGATAGATAGATAGATACATACATGGACAACAACAGACACTCCACATATTATCAGGAACAATACACTCACACAGTAGCAGAAATAAACATATCGGGCATAACTGGTGAATGGTGGTGTGTGAGGAGGGACTACAGGGAGGAATTCAGAGTCCTGATGGCTGGGGGGGGGGGGGAACTGTGAAGCGTTTAGTCTTAGTGGACAGTGACCTGTAGCGCCTCCTTGAGGGAAGATGCTGGAAGAGGTGGTGAGCAGGATGTGAGGGGTCAGAGGTGATCTTCTTGGCTCGCTTTACAGCCCGGTTAGTATGTAGAGATTCAACCTGAGGGGAGTGGGTTGCCTATGATTTTGGGCGCCTTGTTGACAATCCGCTGCAGGTTTTTCCGTGTTTGACTGTCCGTGCCGCCGTACCATACTGTAATACTGTAACACTGTGATACTGTGATACTGTAATACTGTAATAGAAGGTGTTATGATGGACTGGATACTGGCTGAGTAAAACAGAACGAGCAGTTGGTGTTTGATCCGGTATTTTTTAAGCTGCCTAAGAAAGTAAAGTCGTCGTCGAGCTTTTGCGGTGATGCGTTCAGTGTTAGTTTTCCACCTCAGGTTGTTGCTGATGTTTGCTCCAAGGAATTCAAAAGAGTCGGTGGTGGTGATGGAGGTCGCCGTTCATTTGTACGGGTGTTTTAGGATTTGGCACGCGTCGGAAGTCATCTTCCATCGTCTGCCTTTAACAGCAAACGTCTATTCAGTCTATTCAGGAGCAGCGACCAGGACGGCTCAGAGGAGTGGGGTAATTGGCCGGATATAATTGGGGAGAAAAAGGGGGAACCCCCCCCCCCAAAAAAAGTATACCCCCTGACTTTACCTTCGTATTTGTGTGTGTGTGTGTGTTTCTGCAGACTAAAGAACAGGGCATGCAGAAGAAGGCGTACCGCGTGCTGGAGGAGATGTGTGGAGGAGAAAGGGAGGTGTGCCGGTCATTTGTACTTGCTAACCTGGAGACCCTCAAGCAGGTCCTGCTGGAGACCCTGAAAAATGCTTCCTCGCCAGCGAAGCGGGTAAGACCGCCGTGTGTGAGGGCAGGACGCCGTCGCTGCAGTAGTGAAGGGGGAAGGAAGGGGTGTTGGGTAGTAAAACACGTCATGATGTACAGCCCAGGCTGATTCTGTTCTGACTTTTGTGTTGTTGTTGTTGTTTTTTGCAGCCTAGACTAAAATGCCTCATCCACATTGTAAAACAACTGAGTGAGGAACACAAGGACTTCATCATTGCCCTGTTGCCAGAGGTACACACACACACACACACACACACACACACACACACACACACACACACACACACACACACCAGGGTGTCCGATGGTCCTAAAAAGTCTTAATTTGACTTAATTTTAGTCACACAAATGAAAGGTCCCAAGTATTAAAATATCTAAAATGTGGTCTTGTAAATTTAATTTAATGAAACATTTTCTGGCACAGGATACAAATCCTCTACACTAGACTCGACCAATCAAAACAAACAACCATAAGTCTTCCATTTTTTTGGGGGGGGGGATTTTTTCCCTCTTTCCAAGTGTATCCGGCCAATCACCCCACTCTTCTGAGCCGTCCCAGCCGCTGCTCCACCCCCTCTGCCAATCCGGGGAGGGCTGCAGACTACCACATGCCTCCTCCCATACATGTGAAGCCACCAGCTGTTTCTTTTCACCTGACAGTGAGGGGTTTCACCAGGGGGATGCTGTCCCCCCACCCAAACAGGCACCCTGACTGACCAGAGGAGGCGCTAGTGCCGCAACCAGGATACATACCCACATCCGGCTTCCCGCCCACAGACACGGCCAATTGTGTCTGTAGGGACGCCCGACCAAGCCGGCGGTAACACGGGGATTCGAACCGCCGATCCCCATGTCGATAGGTAACGTAATAGGCCGCCACGCCAACCGGACGCCCTGTAAAGTCTTCAAATTTAAGTGGCATGATATCAATTAAAAAGTGCTTGATTGGAATTTGGATGCGACTGAATCGCTGATAGTTCTGGAAAACCTCTGGGGGAAACCTTCGGGGGAAACCTCTGGGGAAAGGGGCGGTAGGCGCTCGTCACAATCTGGTAAAAATACAGGAGAAAGATGTATTATATTCAGTAATAGAATCACAGTGTTGTTGTTTTCCCGCTATACTCGAATAAACAGCTAATAAATAAGGGGTGACATTTTCTCTGTTAGCTTAGATTGGAGTTTGTTTTTTGTTTTTTTTACAAAGGCTGTTGTGTTGGGTATACCTTTTGATGCAAATTTGGCATTAAATTTCATTGGAGATTGCTTGAAAAGGTCCTTAAAGTATTAATTTAAGGTTGGCGTGGTGGTCTATTCTATTGCCTACCAACATGGCGATCGCCGGTTCGAATCCCTGTGTTACCTCCAGCTTGGTCGGGCGTCCCTACAGACACTATTGGCCGTGTCTGCGGGCGGGAAGCCGGATGTGGGTATGTGTCCTGGTCGCTGCACTAGCGCCGCCTCTGGTCGGTTGGGGCGCCTGTTCGGGGGGGTGGAATAGCATGATCCTCCCATGTGCTACGTCCCCCTGGTGAAACTCCTCACTGTTAGGTGAAAAGAAGCAGCTGGCGACTCCACATGTATGGGAGGAGGCATGTGGTAGTCTGCGGCCCTCCCCGGATCGGCAGAGGGGGTGGAGCAGCGACCAGGATGGCTCGGAAGAGTGGGGTAATTAGCCAAGTACAATGGGTGAGAAAAATGGCTGCCGTGCATCACTCAGGTGGTGCTACACATTGGTGGTGGTTGTAGTGAGTTACCCCCGCCAATGTGAAGTGCTTTGGGTGTGTAGAAAAGCACTATATAAATGTGACAATAATGATGATGATTATTATTATAAAGAAAATGGAGGTTGGGATACCTCTGGGCAACACGCACTCTGATGGGGCCATTTTTTACAATTATTTTTAGGTCATTATCTGTACCAAAGAGATGGCCGTCGGAGCTCGTAAGAACGCCTACAACCTACTGGTGGAGATAGGAAATGCATTTATTCGTTTCTGTGGGGATACTAAAGGTAAGCCAGACTCCGTATTCGGCCTGTAGTGGGTCTGTGTAAATAACTCTGTGGTAAGACCTTCAGGAGGACCAGCGACAGACAGGAAGTGCAGACTGAGACAGGTGCTCAGAGTTGTCCCCCTTCCCCCCAGATGCTCTGGAGCAGTATTTGGTGTTGGTTTACGCGGGGCTGACGGGGTCCGTCACCATGATTACCTGCACGGTATTGACACTGACCCGCCTGGTGTATGAGTACAAAGGTAAGCCCCCCCCTCCCCCCACCCCCAACCTTTTGTTGTTGATTCAAAGCAGTCCACTTGATGGTAACCGGTGTCTCGGTGCTCCCAGACTCGATCGAGGTGTCCACCATGGAGCAGCTGCTAAACAACGTGTGTCTGCTGTTGTCCTCCCGCACCCGCGAGATCGTCAAGGCCGCCCTCAGCTTCATCAAAGTCATCCTCTTCGTCATGGACCCCAAAACCCTGGCCTCACATGTCACTGTCATGGTACGTAAACTTGGGATTGGGCTGCTGGTGTACTACCCAACCTGAGAGTCGAGTAATCATTTCTTTTATTTAATCAGAGTCTGCTGTCCTTCCTGTCTCCTCTTCAGATGGAGGGCGTTGGGAACATCAAGGACGACGTCAGGAGGCACTTCAGGAACAAGCTGAAGAACATTTTCACCAAGTTCATCAGAAAGTTTGGGTAAGGACTGAAGTCCTACTTATTCATTTACTCATCACAGTGGGCTTGTGGTACTGAAGATGTATAACACGTAGGGGCATCCGGGTGGCGTGGTGGTCTAACACCCCCGTGGATCCCCGTGTTACCTCCGGCTTGGTCGGGCGTAGCGGTCTATTCTGTTGCCTACCAACACGGGGGTCGCCGGTTCGAATCCCCTACACACACAATCGGCCGTGTCTGCGGGTGGGAAGCCAGATGTGGGTATGTGTCCTGGTTGCTGCACTAGCGCCTCCTCTGGTCGGTCGGGGCACCTGTTCAGGGGAGAAGGGGAACTGGGGGGAATAGCGTGATCCTCCCCCGCGCTACATCCCCCTGGTGAAACTCCTCACTGTCAGGTGAAAAGCGGCTGGCGACTCCACATCTATCGGAGGAGGCATGTGGTAGTCTGCAGCCCTCCCCGGATCAGCAGAGTGGGTGGAGCAGCGACCGGGACGGCTTAGAGAGCGGGGTGATTGGCCAAGTACAACTGGGGAGAAAAAAGATGTATAATATGTAATCATGAACATAGTTGTTCGGCACGGTGGCACAGTGGTTAACGCGGTCGCCTCACAGTAAGAAGGTTCTGGGTTCGAGACCCGGGGTAGTCCAACCTTGGGGGTCGTCCCGGGTCGTCCTCTGTGTTGAGTTTGCATGTTCTCCCCGTGTCTGCGTGGGTTTCCTCCGGGTGCTCCGGTTTCCTCCCACAGTCCAAAGACATGTAGGTCAGGTGAATCGGCCGTACTAAATTGTCCCTAGGTGTGTGTGTGTGTGTGTGTCAGCCCTGTGGTGGCCTGGTGGCCTGTCCAGGGTGTCTCCCCGCCTGCTGCCCAATGACTGCTGGGATAGGCTGCAGCAGATAAGCGGTTAGGAGGATGGAAAGGATTAAGGAAAATTAGCCGGATACATCCAGAATATTCCTAGAAAAAAAATCTTAAATCTACAGAAAAAAGTTGACACAGTAGACACCTCGTCACTCACCTGTAGGTTGTCTGTTGTCACCCATCCCTGATTCCAACAAACTCGCCTGTACTTTCCAGATTTGAGCTGGTGAAGAGTATGCTCCCTGCGGAACACCACAAGGTGCTGGCCAACATCCGTAAGACCGAGGCCCGCTCCAAGAGACGCAAGCAGGCTGCCGAGCAGCAGAACGACTCCGAGAGCGAAGAGGAGGTGCCAAGGGCCAAGGCGGAAAGGTAGTCCACTGTTCCTCACATACCACACAGGCAGAACGAACACAAAAATACAGTTTACCCCCCCCCCTCCCCATTTCACCTCCTTCATCCCACTGCCGCTTCCTGTCTTCTCTTCTTCCCAGCATCGAGGACATCCTGGCAGAGTCGGATAGCGAGTTGTCGGAGGATGACGAAGGAAAGGGCTCTAAGACGCAGAGGAAGGCAGGTGGCAAACAGCAACGAGGGAAGGCCTGGCTTAAAGAAGGAGAGGGAGATGATCCTCTTAACTTCCTGGACCCCAAGGTGTCCCAGCGAGTGCTCGGTAAAGGAGTCCCACATTGTTCTTCGCCTCCCGTTCAGTAGTTTTTTCCGCAGCCTCCGTGTTGATCTGCTAAGTAAAGTAGAGTGATCCTGAACTGGTCTCATTGTTAATGGTTGTTGCTCCTCAGCCACCAACCCAGAGCGGAAGAAGAGCGCCAAGGTTCGCCACGGCTTCAAGGTGACGTCGGACGGGCGGCTGATCATCAGAGAGGAGGAGGACAAAAATAATGGTAAAGAGGAGTAACGCGACGTAGCTGGCTGTCCGTTAGATCCCCGTCTGTCTTAATGGAGAGAAATTTAGCAGGTCTCAAATGTCCGGGAGTTTACAGACTGGACCACACATAGCCAGCAAGTTACAACAACCAGGGAGCAAGCAACAGATCTGCCAGTTCTACACATATTGTGTAGCAGCTACACATTTTGACACAAAACAAAAAACGCAGGGGTGCTCTGGTTTCCTCCCACCATCAAAAAGACATGCACGTTAGGGTTAATGCCCCTATCTGTGCCCCTGAGCAAGGCAATGGAAAGAAGAACTGGAGTTGGTCCCCGGGTGCTGCAGCTGCCCACTGCTCCTACACAGTAGGATGGGTTAAATGGGCGGCACGGTGGTTAGCGTGGTCGCCTCACAGCAAGAAGGTCCTGGGTTTGAGCCCCAGGGTAGTCCAACCTTGGACATGTCCACTTGTGGAGGTAACACGGGGATTCGAACCAACAATCCCCGTGTTGTTGGGCAACGGAATAGACCGCCACGCTACCCGGACGCCCAGGAAATGGGTTTTGAGATAGGATTTGAATGAGTCGATGGTTGGCGCAGGTTTGGTGCCAAATAATATTGCTGATGATATCTTGCATGTGTAGCAGAGTACCAATTTATTCCACTGAGAGGCGCTACCTGTAAAGCTGTCTTTGACCACTGTGGTGATGTTGACATGGATATACATTTGTGGGGTTATACTGTTTGTAACTATGAAGAGACGCTGCTTAGCAAAATTCCTTAGCAAGCACTATAACGTACCATTGCATCCTAAATCTGGAACTTTTACCCTTCATCGTCCCCGCAGATGAGGAAGAGGAGATGAAGGACATCCTGCAGGAGGTTGAAGTCAAGAGTGTGAGTTCCTCCTCGTGAGCATTTCACACATGCTTTAAGTGACTAACACGTGATTTGGTAGAGGTTTTGGTACTGTTTCTTATCCCTCTGGTGTTTCTTCACCTCCCTCAGAAGAAGACACAGAAGAGGAAGTTCCGAGAAGGCAACATGGACGACAACATGGAGATTGAGCCCCAGCTGAAATACAGAGGTATGATGCTTCCAAGCATTCAGGTGTGATTTTTCACGGGATTAGAGATGATAGGTGGATGGGTCTATAGATAAAGGATAAAGAAAGAGGTTCAGATCGAGAGTAGGCCGGATCGATGGCAGACACGACTCACGAGTGTGAAGCGGCACCGGCGTCGGCGCCTCACTTTTCTCCGTGGTGATGAATGGCGGGGTTTCTGCATATGTCCAGTGGCTCTGCATATGGCTTGTGTGCGTGAAGCAAACTTTTACACTTTTTTTTTTTTTCCTGGCTTTGCATTTTCACATGTGTAGAAGTCAAAATCATCCCTGTAGATGCTCAGCATCGACATCAGCACACACATAAGTGCTGTTCTATAATATATTCTGTTGGTATGGGTCAGAAAGCAGACGGAGCCAGCGTGGATGAAGTCAGATTGTCTGACAGATGTGCAGGAAGCCGGTTCATTTGTATTTACTTGCAATACAAAATTCACTTAGCAAATCTGCACCCTCCAGGTGGCTGAAGTTGGTTAAAGAGAAATGTGATGAATTGCGCTAGAAATGGATTTACCAAAAAGAAATAAAATCTGGCGTTATGGTGGCAGTCCAACATTGGGGGTCGTCCTGGGTCGTCCTCTGTGTGGAGTTTGCATGTTGTCTGCATGGGTTTCCTCCGGGGGCTCCGGTTTCTTCCCACAGTCCAAAAACATGTAGGTCAGGTGACTTGGCCATACTAAATTGTCCCTAGGTGTGTGTGTGTGTGGGCCCTGTGATGGCCTGGCGGCCTGTCCAGGGTGTCTCCCCGCCTGCCGCCCAATGACTGCTGGCTTATTTATCGGGGGGGGGGGGCTGCTGCAGATGAGAAATTAACTTTGGTTCCAATAACCAGCTGTTTTCTCCTCCCTCAGCCGGAGGCTCGGGGATCCACAGACCGCTGGGGGGCAGCCGAGACTCCGGGACTGATTACAAATCGAAGGTGAGCTGCACAACATACCGAAACGCAACACGCTAAATCAGAGAGACTGCGTTTTTGGGTCAGCCGGACACAGTAATTATTTTCTTCTTCTTTTTTTTGTTGGATTTTTTTTCCCCCCTCCCTCATTTTGTCAACCCAATTGTATCCGGCCAATTACCCCACTCTTCCGAGCCGCCCTGGTCGCTGCTCCACCCCCTCTGTTGATCCGGGGAGGGCTGCAGACTACCACATGCCTCCTCCCATACATGTGGAGTCACCAGCCGCTTCTTTTCACCTGACAGTGAGGAGTTTCACCAGGGGGACGTAGCGTGTGGGAGGATGACGCTATTCCCCCCCCCCTGAGAACAGGCGCCCGACCGACCAGAGGAGGCGATGGTGCAGCGACCAGGGCACATACCCACATCCGCCTTCCCACCTGCAGACACGGCCAGTTGTGTCTGTAGGGACGCCCGACCAAGCCGGAGACAACACGGGGATTTGAACCGACGATCCCCGTGTTGGTGGGCAAGGGAATAGACCGCTATGCCATCCGGACGCCCTGGAGACAATAATTCTGAGTGTCCGCTCTCTGTTTGTGTTCACTTTAGAAAGGTAAAGGAGATGTGAAGAAGAAAGGGAAGCTCGACCCATACGCCTACATCCCTCTGAGGAAGGCCCAGCTCAACCACAGGTACAGACCACCCCCATCTGACAGCTGGTGTATCCGCTGCATTTCACCACTTCCGTTCTCCTGACAAGGAATTGGTTTGGTTCAGCTTAGCATTTGTCACCCCCTCTGTGCATGCAGGAAACGAGCCAAACTGCAGGGCCAGTTCAAGGGCATGGTGAGAGGAGCCCAGAAGGGGGCGCTGTCTGGCAGGAAAATGCAAAGGAACAAGAGGAAAGCCTGAAGGAGCGGAAGACGCTCTACGGACTCTTGGGATGTTGTGTGTGGTTGACGGTGTGCACGTGAACTTGCCAAACAGTAAACATGGACTTCGGAGAAGGCTGGATCAGTTCATCTGGACTCAGCGTTTATTGACTGATACGTTTCATCGCTCAACGACGTGACATCTTCAGTCTCAACTGACTGCAGGTACCCCCACCCTTACAAACAGTACGGTACAATACAGTGCCTAACGACCGAAACCAACGACCAGTTTCATATGCAAATATGGGTGTGACCATTGAAGAGAGGAGAAGGCTCTCCCTGAGCTTCCTATTTTTTCTCCCCGTTAAAGGGTTGTTTCTTTTTTAGGGAGTTGTTCCTCATCCAATGCGAAGGTCTAAGGACAGGATGTTGTGTTGCTGTAAAGCCCCTTGAGGCAAATTTGTGATATTGGGCTGCACAAATAACATTGACTTGACTTGACGTGACTTGTCCATTGGGGAAACTAAACAGACGCTGGTCAAGAGGACGGCACAACACAGGAGAGCTAACACGTCAGGCCAGGCCAGGCCTCCACAGTCCACAACCATCTACAGGCCAGGGCCAGTCTTTCAAGGATGAGGATGTGCACATCCTTGATAGGGAGGAACACTGGTTTGAACGGGGAGTCAAAGAGGCCATCTAGTATGTGAAGAGGGAACGACCATCCCTGAACCGAGGGGGCTAAGAGTACATCTGTTGACATCTTACAATGCAGTGATTGCAACTGTTCCCCAATCCTGTGTGAATAGTACACATGGCCATCGAACCTCTAGTTAATGGGCACACCCATATTTGACCGTCAAACTGGTTGTTGGTTTCGGTCGTTATACGTCCGGTGCCATTTTCCAACGCTGTGATCGCAACAATCCCTAATCCTCTGTGAATAGTACACATGATCAATGGTCACACCCATATTTGTATGTGAAACTGGTCGTCGGTTTCGGTCGTTAGGCACTGTACGGTACTGTATTGTACGTTATTGTGTATAAGGGTGGGATACCTGCAGTCAGGTGAGACCGAAGAGGTCACTTAGATGATGATGAGACGTGTCTGTCAGTAAACGTTGTGTCCAGATGAACTGATTCAACCTTCTGTGATCTTCTTACCTGGATTATTGAGCACGCTTCAGGACATTTTGACTCATTTCGGCGAGGGTCGCCTTAAACTTGTACGCGAGTATAAACATGGACTTGTAAATGTGTATGTTTTTTTTTGTGTGTATATTTCAGACATGCCGTGTCTTCAAGGCCTGGCGTAGTTTTACTTTGAGCTAGCTCAGGTTTCAAAGTAGCATTTTGTGACAGATTGACATCCTGCTGCTTTACAAAGCTGGGTCAGCAGTTGGGTAAGGAAGTACAGGACGGTGTTGATTGTCTCACCTCTGTGTTGGTAGATACTGAATGATCAAAACTAAAATGATCGGGTTTGTCAGATCAATCTGTCAGCCCCATCAATGGTGTACACAACGGATGATACACAATCATCCATTTAGTGTTAAAGATATATTTATACATCTGTTAGATATACAGATGGACTTGAAGTGGTTACAAGAGTGTGACGTGGTCTCAGTGTTTCCATCTTTTGACCTCTAGATGGCGCTACATACTGCCGGGTTATACACAGCTAATACCGGCAGTTTATGAATGGATTGAAGACTTTTCCATCAAATGAGTGCTGTATTTGGAATAGAAAAAAAATGTTCAATAAACATTTTGTCTATCTGAAACATTCTAAGATCATTCATCCTACCTCCCTGGATTGGAAATTACAGTTCATATTTGTGGGAATATGATTATGACAACGCAAAAATTGAGAGAAAAGTTGCAAGGTATTTTAGGACTAGCCGAGTTAACATAACGCAACACTGGTATGACTCCACTGGTCTATAAATTATTACAGATCAGTGTGTGGATCACCTCCCGAGATGAACTCTGCATAACGAGTCATGGGTCACGCTTCCCTCCCGCAGCCTCCGCTTGTTCCGCCCTCTGGCTCCCTCTGCTGGCCCCATCTGTAATTGACCCTCTCGCCGGGAGTTTTCCCCATACGTCATCTCTGCTTAGGGTCCTGCTGAGCACTCATCCATCAACAATATTCCCATTCCCAAACCGTACCCCCTACAGAGCCAGAGGTACTACTAAATCTACAATAAGAGCAAACCTGGTTTCTGTTCCACCCACTCCAACAGCAAAGCCAGCTATATCTTCTACTCAACAGCAGTCACCCCCTTTGACTGCATCTACTGTTGAAACTATGGCTGCTATGTTTTGTTTGCTGAATGTGAGGTCCCTTGCTAAAAAGTCTTTTTTTATGCCAAGATTTTATCACGACCAATAATATTGATTTTTGTATTCATTCCTGAATCCTGGTTAAGCCCTGGATACTCTACCCCGTAACCTAGGCATGTCCCCCCTGTTACTCCTGTTTTACTCAACCGAGGCTGTCCGGCCGTGGAGGTGGGGTAGCTGTCATTCTTAATAATAAATTACAAATGATCCCCTGTCCCTCTTAATACTTTTTCTTCTTTCAAATCTCTGGGTTTTCTTTTACAAGGCCAACATCTGATACTCTATTTATAGACTACCTAAGACTAGCACTAGTTTTTCTATTCAAGAATTTTCTGAAGTTCTTTATTTTAGTATGGGCAAATAGGACAGAGTTCTTAGCCTTGGTGCCCTTCCACGTCTTGGTTTATCATTGTTTTTATTAACCTCTGCGAGTCTTTTAATCTTCAACAATCTGTTAGGGAGCCAACTCATAATAAGGGGCATACTCTTGATCTGGTGTCTTAATAATGTTGAACTGATATATTTTAACGTCTCTGACCACAAATGCCCTCCCCTGGCTTAATGACCACACAAGGGACCTAAAGAGGCAATGCAGGGAAGCCGAGATAAAATAGAAGAAGGTCAAACTCAAGGCACCTCCTGATCGACTGAGAAGTTTCATGCTGGTTTATCAGAATGCAGTTAAGGAAGCAAGGCATTCCTACTTCTCTAATTTAATTGCTGTTAGCCACCACAACGCCAGGGTTTTATTTCAGGCTATAAATTCAGTGGTTAACCCCCCCCCCCCAGCTAACCTTTGGATGCATCCACTGAAAAATGCGAGCGGTTTCTCCACCACTTTATTAAGAAAATAGATGACATCAGGCTCCACATTACACCGCTGATGAGCAATCTCCCCACTTGCACTGAACCCTGTGCCAGTCTGACTCGCTTTAAGCAAATTTCTCTATTAGATTTAGAAGAGTTAATCTCCCACTTGAACTCTTCCACCTGTCAACTGGACACCATCCCCACTAGATTTCTGAAAGAGGTATTTCACACTGCCGGCCCACAAATTCTCTCCATTATCAACTGCTCACTGTCTGTTTGTTCCCACCTGGTTTTGAACACGCAGTAATCCGACCTCTCCTGAAGAAGCCTACTCTCGGCCCTCCTGTTTTAAGCAATTTTAGACCAATTTCAAATCTACCTTTTTTATCCAAAATCTTAAGAGAAGTCTGTTGCTCTTCAAGTAATCACACACATGAATAGTTGTAGTGTTTTCGAGCAATTTCAATCAGGATTCCGTACCCACCACAGCACAGAAACGGCTCTCATTAAAGTTACCAACGACTTATTGCCTACCGCTGTCTCTGGTGCTTGCTCAGTTTTAATTCTGCTTGACCTGAGTTCCGCTTTTGATACGGTCGACCATGACATCCTTTTAAATCACCTGGAAAACTGTGCTGGCATTAAGGATACTGCTCTTGCCTGGTTCCAATCCTACCTATCTGAAAGATCTTTCTTTGTTACAATGGGAGAATTCTCTTCATCCCCAGACCCCCCTCGCATAGGGTGTCCCTCAGGGGTCAATTCTTGGTCCATTATTATTTTTCATTTATATTCTCCCCCTGGGTCGGGTCATCTGTCATCATATTAATTTTCACTGTTAGGCGGACGACACCCAGCTTTATGTCCCACTTACTGGTAATGACACACACAGTCTTTCTCTTGTTATGGCTTGTCTCTCCGATATTAAGTGCTGGATGTCACAAAACTTCCTCCGGCTCAATGAGTCCAAATCTGAGGTCCTTTTATTCGGCCCCTCTAACCTAACTGGTGACCTGGAAAAGAGTCTAGGGAATCTGTCCTCCAATGTTAGGCACTCTGCCTGCAATTTGGGTGTCTTTTTTGACTCCAAGCTCAGGTTTGACACACAAATCACTAGGGTTGTGCAGTATGGCTTTCTCCAGATTAGGAACATCACAGAAGTAAACAATTTTCTATCTCAAATGGCCTTTGAAAAAGTCATCCATGGATTCATCATATCACATCTGGATTACTGTAACTCCCTGTATTCAGGGCTCAGTCAAAAGTCCGTCTCCCGCCTCCAGCTTGTCCAAAACTCAGCTGCCAGACTGTTAACAAATTCCAAGAGACATGAACACGTCCCTCCTATTCTTGCAATGCGTCACTGGCTACCTGTTAGGTATAGGATTGATTTTAAGCTTTTACTAATCACTTTTACAGCCCTACATGGCCTCGCTCCTACATATATCACCGGTTTATTCACAGCCCGTGGGCCTGGCCGCTGCCTGCGCTCCTCAGGCAGGTCCTTTCTAACTGTTCCCTCAGCCAGCCTCGTTGCTAAAGGCCACCGGGTGTTTTCTGTAAGAGCCCCACAGCTCTGGAACTCCCTACCTGAGGAAGTTTGGCTAGCCACCTCACTGCCTTCTCTTAAATCACTTCTTAAAACTTACTTTTACAGGAAGGCTTTTTATAGTACATCCATTGTTGCCCATTTTTAATTTGTTTTTTTATACTGTTTACATCTTATATTTTTATAATTTTACATCTTCAATCTTTATATTTTTCTTTCTCCACCTTATTTTAATCGTTTTTATCATATTCCTTGTTTTATCAGCTCTATTTCTCTTCGTTTTAATGAGGCTCTTGTGACTTTATCCTGACCATGTTTTACCTTGTTCTGTGGAGCAGACCTGGCATTATGTCCTATATTGTTATTGTATTTTGTTGTTTTATCTTGACTACGGGTCCTGTGATGGCCTGGCGGCCTGTCCAGGGTGTCTCCCCGCCTGCTGCCCAATGACTGCTGGGACAGGCTCCAGCATCCCCGCGACCCTGAGAGCAGGATACGCGGGTTGGATAATGGATGGATGGATGGATGGGTCTTGACTATGTGCATTATCTTAACCTGTTGTGTAAGGCACCTTGTAACGTCCAGAAAGGTGTGATATAAATACATTTTATTATTATGTAGCCATAGTCAGACCACACTGTGATCTGGCCTTTAGTCAGTTTAGTTAGTTTTTCTGATAAAGGAAGTACATCTACTCTCCTGTTATGAAACATTATAAGACATCATTGTGATCCTTTATACAAGACCCCCTGGTAGGACTTCTTCAGAAATTGCGCTAAAAGAAAAGAGTGGTTTGGCAAATGTGATTGAGGCAATATATCCATTTTGTACAGACAGTGGCGCCCCCAGAAATGTTTCATAGGGGGGGGGGCAAATGGGGCCACTGAAACTCTTGGGGTGGCACACCAAAACCAAAAGCCATGACTGAATTTCGGGAATTCTATGCTGCTGTTGTAGTATACTGTATAGCCTAGTGGAAAACTGTCAATATGAGAGTTCAGAAAAATATACATTGTTGATTTAAATGAACAGCACCTAATGTAAGATATCAGATAGAAGCTTATTATGCATAATCAGAAGCATATTCTGCATATGCGACTCGTGGCTGGGGGGGCCAGCAGGGGGGGGGCAGGGATAGTATCAGGGTGGCCATGGCCACCCCTGGCCAACCCTTGGGGGCGCCACTGTGTACAGAACCAGAACTGTCGTATTGTGGTGGACACGTATTGGGGACAGAATTCAACCCAGGAACTAAGGGTTAAGTCATGGTTGCCCTGGCAGGTTAACGCAGGGTTAAGTTATGGTTGTCCAGCCAGTTTTCTGATTATTCTTGCCACCTCCGCTCAGTCGAGCTGTGGTTTGGTTGTCTCTCTGATTTACCGTGGATTAAAGAAAGTTGCCTACACGGCTAAAGTGTGAACCTACGGTCTTCTCCGTTCCTTCGGCTCTACACTGGTGACCCCGACGTCGGTTTTCGGATAAGTTTTCTGAAACCACACACATTATGGCTACGAACGCCGTTGCAATTAAACTGCCGGAGTTTTGGGAGTCTTCCGCGGCTACATGGTTCGCGCAGGCTGAGGCACAGTTCGCGCTCAGAGACATAACAGCAGACGAGACCAGGTGCTACTACGTAGTGGCAGCGCTGGGGGGCGCTACGGCTTCCAGGATAAGCGGTTTCATAACCAACCCACCGGCCGACGGTAAATACGCCGCACTTAAACATCTCCTCCTTGAAACTTTTGAACTGTCAACAACGGAGAGAGCACGTCGCCTCTTCGCAATTCAGGGCTTGGGAGATGGCAAACCATCGGAGCTAATGAGCAGGATGTTAAACCTACTGGGTCAAGAAAAGCCATGTTTCCTGTTTATGGAGCTGTTTCTGCGCAACATGCCGCCCCACGTCCAGACTGCGCTCGCTAACTCCACCATCACTGATCCCCGTGAGCTGGCAAAGGAAGCTGACCGATTCTTCGTCGCTACACAACGTTCCTCCCATGCCGGGGTGCTGGCTCCTACCTTCACTGGCCCCCCGCCGACATCGCGGGCGTGGCCCGACGGTGGCGCCACAGCATCAGACCGCTACAAGCCCTCTGGACTCTGTATGTACCACGCTCGATTTGGTGCGAAAGCTAAACGGTGCCGTTCCCCCTGCAACTACAGGCCGACGGGAAACGAGAGGGCCAACACTCAGTAGTGGCCATGAGTGTTGGCGATACGAGCAGGCTACTCTTCATCCTCGACACCATCTCCGGTCGGCGATTTCTTTGTGACACGGGCGCACAGAGAAGCGTGCTCCCTGCTACTGACGTCGACATCATGGGCGGGGAGCGGGGTCCCCAGTTGGCGACGGCTGACGGCAGCCCTATCCACACCTACGGCGTGCGGTCTGTAGAACTGTGTTTTGGTGGACAACGTTTCACGTGGGAGTTCGTCATGGCCAATGTAACGCTTCCCCTCCTCGGAGCTGATTTTTTGTGCGCTTACGGTTTGCTAGTGGACATTCAGAACAGCCGTCTGGTCGATGCCTTAACCTTCTCCTCCTTCGCATGTACGCGGAGGGAAGCGGCCTATGCAGGTCTAGCCAACTCTCTCTCAGAGGCAGACAAGTTCAACCGCCTCCTCGCTGAGTTCCCTGACCTCACCCAGCCTACCTTCTCTGCACCCACCGCTAAGCATGGGGTGGAGCATCACATTGCTACGAAGGGGCCCCCGGTCTACGCCAGAGCCAGGCGTCTCGGCCCCGCCAAACTCGCCATTGCCAAGTTTGAGTTCGAGCACCTGGAACGCATGGGGATCATCCGCCGCTCTGACAGCCCGTGGGCGTCCCCACTCCACATCGTCGCTAAGCCTGATGGAGGTTGGCGCCCATGCGGGGACTACCGCCGACTAAATGACGCCACCACGCCCGACCGCTATCCTGTCCCGCATATCCAGGACTTTTCTGCAAACCTGTCTGGCAAATGCGTCTTCTCAAAAGTCGACCTGGTCCGTGGTTATCATCAAGTTCCCGTGCACCCCTCAGACATCCCCAAGACAGCGGTGACTACCCCATTCGGCCTATTTGAATTCCTACGAATGCCATTTGGACTCAAAAACGCGGCCCAGTCCTTTCAGCGGCTGATGGATTCAGTGCTCCGTGGCCTTCCTTTCCTCTTCGTCTATTTGGACGACATACTCATCGCCAGCGCCTCCGAGGAAGAACACCTGTCCCATCTTCATGCCCTCTTCACACGCCTCAGCCAGCATGGGCTGATCGTCAACCCGGCGAAGTGCCGGTTCGGGCTGACAGCCATTGATTTCCTCGGGCATCGCATCACTGGGGACGGGGCAGTCCCCCTGCCCTCAAAGGTGGAAGCGGTGGCGGCCTTTCCGCGCCCCCAAACAGCTCGTGCGCTCAGGGAGTTCATCGAGATGGTGACATTCTACCACCGCTTCATTCCCCGAGCCGCCTTTATCATCCGGCCACTGTACGAGGCGCTAAAAGGCATGTCCCCCAACCAGGCGGTCGACTGGACAGCAGAGCGGGACCGTGCGTTCACCGAGACTAAAGCTGCGCTCTCCCAGGCTACCCTGCTAGCGCATCCTTCACCTACAGCGCCTATTTTCATAACCACGGATGCATCGGACTATGCTGTTGGTGCGGTTCACGAACAGTGGGTGGGGGGGGCTTGGCAGCCTTTGGCCTTTTTCAGTCGCCAGCTTACACCCCGAGAGCGCAAGTATAGTACTTTTGACAGGGAACTCCTCGGTCTCTGGCTCGCTGTCCGGCATTTCCGTTTCCTGCTAGAGGGCCGCGAGTTTACTGCGTACGTGGACCACAAGCCCCTCACGTTTGCCATGTCCAAGACGGCCGAGCCATGGTCCGCTCGCCAGCAGCGACAACTCTCCTACATTTCGGAATTCACTACCGACATCCAGCACGTCGCTGGTAAGTCTAACCAGGTAGCTGACTGCCTCTCTAGGGCAGTGATTGGAGCGGTCCACCTAGGCCTTGACTATGCACAGATGGCTGCTGACCAGGCCACGGACCCGAGCATCCTCCGTCTCCGGGCCTCCGACACGGGGCTCCGCCTGCAGGACGTTCCTTTCAGCGACACAGGTGCCACCCTCCTGTGTGACGTCTCCACAGGA
>NC_079223.1:46007878-46033762 GCF_029633865.1 Lampris incognitus | reverse complement strand
TGAAATCCCGGTCGTCCTAGTGTTAAACAGATGGGGGAATTATCTCGCTGGCGTCCCACCCTACAGTGTTGGAGGGTGTGACGTCCTTGCTCCTTCTGCCTGGTACGGATGGAGTCGATATGCTACAGTTAGTAAGAGTATAGTTAGTAGAGGAGTTAGTATAGTTAGCAGTAGTAGTAGTGCTGCCATTCAAGCGTCTGGACGACGTAGAGATGAAGTGTGAAGGGGAAGGAGTTTACTGAGCAGTCTTCTGGGGACACCTCACTGCTCCTCTGCAACGGGCACACATGCACATGGACCAGTGGTGAACATCGGTGGTTTGCTGCAAAATGCAGTACAACCAAACGCTGCGTCAGTGCAACGTTGCATCGAAGCCTCCGTTGAGGATATGACGCCCGGATGACCGGATGCATGGAGGAGACCCACTGAACAAGCGAGGAAAGTCAACATGGCGTGCTGTGCCGTCAGCCATGTTGCTCACAAGCAACGCAAACCTTAAATCCCAACAACTGCTGTCGACAAGCGCACCCTGAAACAAGCCGAGAAGCGGGCCTTACCTGCCAACGTCTTTTGAGGGTTGTCAATCAGAGGAGTCCTGAACGGTTTCATGGCTGCGGATCCATCAGCACAGTACATCCATCTGAGCCGGGGCCCTTTCTAGAACCAGAACCCACACACACACGTCAGCACACACACTTCAGGGTACACAATGGCCACACTGAAAGCTCGGCCCCACACTTAATTGATAATGGTTGAGAGACAATCGAACAATGGCGTTCGCATACCCAGAGAGAAGGGCCCAGTGTAGTGGCCATCATTAACGCGACAGTGACGGCGAGCCGGAGGAATGCTGACGCAGACGGGCTCCGCCACAAGGAAGCTATGTCAGGAAAGAAAGCGAGTCATGCGAGGATTACTTGCCCTGTCATCTCAAGACGACCGGCCCAGATGAGCGCTGAGCGGTCCGGAGTGCGCCCGTCACAGCAGACAGGGTCCAGCCTCGGCCTTATATGCCTCGCCGGCCACACGGAACACGGACACGCGCCCCAGAAACAAACGCCCGTCTCCCACACAGGAAGTGAGATTCTTAGACAGAGAAGTGAAATCTGCTGACCGTACTAAGTAAAAGCCTTGTGCATTTCCCCATCAGATATTATTAAACTACCCCACACTCTGAAACGGCTAAATGCAACGCCGCGAGCACCAGAGGTGTTGTCTATGGAAAAGGCAAAGGAGATTCCTGGGGAAATGAACCGGTTTTTCCGTAAAAGACTTAGACAATGTTTGCTGCCTCGCACACCGGAGCTGTGCAACCACACGTATAGTTGCTATTTAACCTCAGGACGACCACGGCGGCCATTGTGACCGTTTTGGATTTTCAAGGCTTAATAACTTTGTGGGAAAAGGGTACAGACCCGCCGCCTCCGGAATGCTCCTAAGATTGCATATATATTTGTAATAAAAAGTGTTTTAGATCAAACGCACAAACATTTACAAGAGCTACATAAAAACGACCATGGGCGGTCAAAATGACCGCCGGTTTTTAAACTCAATATTCTGTCAAGAGAAACACCCGATTGAGATATTAAGGCATTGCATATTGTAGCGAATTCGGGGGACAACGCAACCACAGGAATTGCCGCGGCCGGGAAGCGAACCTGTATCGCCCGCACCGCAGGAGGCATCGCTAACCGCTAGACTAAAGGGTCAGACCCGCGAGCCAGCGGGTCTACTTATCCATGCACGTTACACTACCCCCCTCCTTCGGGAAGCGCGTCCCCGCGCTTGAACATATCAGCTCCTTCACGCCTCAGGGCGCATGCGCTTCCGATGGCCTTACGGTCGCTCCATCCCACTTCTGACACCAGTGTAGCGAATCCGGGGGACAACGCAACCACAGGAACTGCCGCGGCCGGGAAGCGAACCCGTATCGCCCGCACCGCAGGAGACATCGCTAACCGCTAGACTAAAGAGTCAGACCCACCAGCCAGCGGCCAGCGTGTCTTCTTATCCATGCACGTTACACTATGATAGTATGTCTGTTAGGAAACGACTGACACCAAAATTAACATTCTAACAACTATAATTTACTATTTTTAAACAATTTAAACTTCAGAGAGACATGGTCGAACTTGAATAGCAAAATTGAGAAAGTGAAAATATTACCTGAAAAACCAAACGGAAAACACATGTGGCTAATCTAACAAACGGAACAAGGCCTATAAAACTAAAACTAAAACTAAAAGTGACAATGTAAACTACTAATACGACACGTTAGTCCCTAACTAACGGGTCTGACCCTTTAGCCGAGCGGTTAGTGACGTCGCCTTGTGGTGCAGTACACCCCGTATCGAATCCCGCACCGGGCAAGAAAGTAACCGGTTACAACAATTCAAACCGTCCCAAACAACGACCGGAACTTAAAACCTACTGGAACCACCAGAGCGGTAGCCTCTGGCTAACGGTCCAGACCCTGTAGACTGGTTAACGTAGTCGCCTGTGGTGCGGGAGACCCGGGTTCGCGTCTTGGTTGCGGCGGTTCCCGGACTGCCCCCCCCCCCCAATTCGCTACAACACAGACCTGCCGCTCCTAAAACTGCGTAGGTTTGCATTAAAACTTAGTTTTACAACAACTGCACACACCAAGTACGTTATGATAAGCTCTACCCTAAAGAACCGCAGCCGGTCAAAATGACCGCGCGTCATTGTGTGCGTCACGTCACTATTTATGACGTGTTTGTTCGCGTCATTTCCTTCGCAACGTTCAGTTTGTTTTTTTTTTTACATTTCAGGTGTTATAGGCCCTGTTACGTCTGTTTGATTAGCAGCATGTGTTTTCCGTTTGCTTTTCCAGGTAATACGTCTAACATGTCTGGTTACAGACGCACCGTGACTCCCACCGATGCTCTGCAGTATTTACAGGCGTTGGACAGCGGCCATTTTGAATTGTTTTATAAAATGTTCATTTTGGTGTCAGTTAGTTTCCTAACAGACGCACTAACACATGTAATGCATTAATATCTCAACTGGGTATGTATCTTGACAGAATATAGAGTTTAACAACCGGTGGTCATTTTGACCGCCCGCGGTCTTTCTAGGTAGGAGTGAAATCCCGGTCGTCCTAGTGTTAAATAGATGGGGGGAATTATCTCATTTACTCATAGGCATGCCGCTTTCATAACCAGCCGCACTGATTCAGAGATGAGGAGGGTGAAAGGAGGCGGTTTCCCAGGGTTACCAGCCCTTCAACCTGAACCGGCCGCCTCCCTCCATACCCGACCACTCCCTATGCAGAACAGGCAGCACTGGAGACATTAAATTTTATCACATGTGACATAATGAATAAGCCACACCCACAGTTCAGTCACAATGGCCTCTGAAGACTGTGGAGAACATCATATATAATCTAGAAATATGGCCCCGCGGGACAGGAAGGAAATGAGCCTGTCTTATGAAGACATGAGTGGACCTGGCCCATTAGAGAGAAGGGGAAGTGCCATGCTACCAAGTGCCTAATGAGCAGGTCATAGAGCTAATGACGTTATGTTAGGAACAATGTCCTCCAGTGTATCTGCTTTTAGCCATGGCCAACACCACGAGCTGTTAGATGGACAGGCTAAACTCTGGGGTACTGCTAAAGAAACAGCCACAGACACATTTCCAACTTGGAGTAACACGTGGTCCCATGTCACACTTTTATTGAAAACAAAAACACTGAAGTTAAAAAGTGTACAGATAAGGAATATAAAGCAAGTGTCACACGACATTCAAGGTATCAGAAGAATTTCCTGCTAAAACACAGTTTCGTTATTTTTACGAACAGCTCCAGAGCACTACCACATTACACCCATACGTTTCTTGAAAGTTGGTTGGTTCAATACAGCTCAATAAGTTCACTAACCACATATGTATATAGACCCCCCACCCCCAACTTTTTCTCCCCAGCTGTATCCGGCCAATTACCCCACTCTTCCGAGCCGTCCCGGTCTCTGCTCCACCCCCCTCTGCCGATCCGGGGAGGGCTGCAGACTACCACGTGCCTCCTCCCATACATGTGGAGTCACCAGCTGCTTCTTTTCACCCGACAGTGGGGAGTTTCACCAGGGGGACGTAGCACGTGGGAGGATCACGCTATTCCCCCCCCCCCAGTTCAAACAACAGGCGTGCCCCGACCGACCAGAGGAGGCGCTAGTGCAGCGACCAGGACACATACCCACATCCGGCTTCCCACCCGCAGACACGGCCAATTGTGTCCGTAGGGAGCCGGAGGTGACGACACATGAGTCCACATAGTTAACGATAAGTATCCTCATAGCCCGTTTTTTTGTCAATTATACATTAAAGTCTACCCTATATTTTGAATTATAGCACTATTCCAACATGTTAGCTAGTGTAAATTTCAAGTACAAGGTGTTATATGACAGTAGCCACAGTTACTGAGGGAACTAAGAAGGATATCGCCACGAACGTGTTTCTGCAAGGACAGGTGACCCTGTAAACTTGTGCCTTTTAAAGGTGGGAAGGAAACACATAACTCTTGGAGACAACGAGTTTTAAAGAATGACATTTTCAGGAATGTTTAAGAACGACAGCGTCTAAATGTCTATGGAGGCCTTGTCTTGCCCTGTCTGTCCCCTACCAACCTGTCTTCTCCCCTCCAGCAGAAACGAAATGACTGCAACCCACCGCTGTAGGAACGACCTCTGACGGCCAGAAGCTTCACACTGTCTGAAGTAAGTCGTGGTTCCCACGGCAACTGCGTCGAACTGTTCGGTCAGGAGCCACACCTCCCAGAGGAACGTCAAGGCGTTCATGATCGCCATGACCGCCACCCAAAACTCCGCCCCCAATACTGTAAGCCAGGACGACCAACTGTGGTGGGATCCCAGGGCCATCCTTCCGTACAGGTAGCTTGTCGCCGTGGCAACAAAGAGAAGGTGGGCGATCACCATGGACAGGATGAAAAGGAGGAAGAGGCGGTGGTTGCCTCTACCGATGCAGCGGTTGAGGAAGAGGCAGTGGTGGTCGTAGTCCTTCACGCACACGTCACACAGCTTACAGTGTTTACTGTGGTCAGGCTGAAAGAGCTGGGCGGGGGGGGGGGGGGGCAAGATGAAGGCGGCAGAACGGTTAGCTGGTGTGTTTGAAAGTACACAAGTCAAGGTCAAACAGGGAGGAGATTAAATGCATACAGCAGATCAATAACTTCCATCTAAACGGCCACCACACCTACAACTCTGACCTGCCAGAAGCTGCGGGAGCTCAAACGTCCTGGTGGTCTAAATCCATGTTATGCCCTCTAAACCACAGCCAAAGACCTCTGACGTGATGATTCCAATCTGATTCCTTTAAAGCCCCCCCCCTTTTTTTCCCCCCTCCCCAATTGGACTTGGCCAGTTACCCTACTCCCGAGCTGTCCCGGTCGCTGGCAGACTACCACATGCCTCCTCCGATACACGTGGGAGTCACCAGCCGCTTCTTTTCGCCTGAGAGGGAGGAGCTTCGCCAGGGGGACATAGCGCGCGGGAGGATCACGCTATTCCCCCCCAGTTCCCCGTCGAAAAAGTACCCCGACTGACCAGTGGAGGCGCTAGTGCAGCGACCAGGACACACACCCACATCCGGCTTCCCACCCCGCAGACACGGCCAATTGTGTCTGTGGGGACGCCCGACCAAGCCGGAGGTAACACGGGGATTCGATCCAGCGATCACCGTGTTGGTAGGCAACGGAATAGACCGCTACGCTACCCGGACGCCTTCCTTTAAAGCGCTTCTGGATCAATCTGGTTTTGTCACAGGGCACAGCTAAAGATACGCTGCAGCCACGGTCTGGACGTTACGCCATCCTTCTCTGCGGGAACAAGAGCTCCACCTTTAAACGTGCCCGTGGGCGTATCGGCTGTCACCCCTCTAAATGCTGCCGCTTTTAAAAAAAAAAAAGACGTCACGTCAGCAGCGGATACTGCCACGACCGCATACGGCGTAGGCCAGAAGGGAACTGGGGTCTCGGAGGAGACACTTGCAGTGATTTAAACGAGGCCAGGCTACGTCATGCTTTAATTACAGCGGCATTTTGAACCCCGGGATTGTAGCTTCAAAGCGCACCAAAAAATCCTTTCCACAGATCAAATATAATACACAACTGTGGTACCACTGAAAACAAGGTGGAGGGGGGGTGGAGGCCACCCTTTTTCACCCCTGTGCATTTTCCCATCGAGATGAAACATGGCTTGATCTGGGATCCTGTTATTTGGGCATCAACACCCAAACCCCTGCCCACCCATATAGTAAAACGAGTAAAACCATTAGGAATTACTACACAAGTTTTGTGTTTTTTTGTTTGTTTTTTCGGCACATTACCATACAAATACTACGTACGTCTATTGTGTAAAAGGTGTCCCTATAATATTACTGCGCTGTAGTACACGATTATACGGTTTAACATGACGACAAAACCATACCTGGTCGTGCTGCACTTACCTCACAGTAGGGGCAGAATCTGTGGGCTCTCTGGTTTTGCTCCAACAGGTCAGCGATACAGGAGAAGCGAGGATCGGAGTCAACTCGGTCCAATGTCCCGGTGTCCTGAGTCAGAATCTTACAGAACAAACCCAGTACCAGGGAGAAGTGGATCATCGACACCTGGACCAGAGCACTGGCAGGCCAAACACGTGCACCGAGTTAAGGTGGACATAGAGGATAATCTTGGGGTGCTGGCATCACGCAGGGAGAAACAGGGGGGAACCCAGACACGCAGCACCACTCACAATATTGTTATTCACGTCGGCACCAGCAATGATAGGATGACGCAATCAGAGGATCACAAAAGCCAGTCTGGTCAGGACGCTTGAGCTGGCCAGAAAGACGTGTCGTTATCGATTATTTGTCTCTGGCCCCTTACCCGTGAGGGGTAATGATGAGATGTACAGCAGGCTCACAATCAATGAACCGCTGGCTGGCTCGTTACTGTAATGAGCAGGGATTCGGCTTGGTTGATAACCGGCCTTCTTTCTGGGGCCGCCCTTACCTGCTGAAAGTGGACAGCATTCACCCTACTGGGGACGGCGCCGCTCTTTTGTCTAGCAATATAGATAGCTGTCTATGTTTAGTTTGACACTAGGGGCTCACCATTCAGCAGGTTGCAGGTGATTAGAGAGCCTGCTAGGTTTAAACCTAGTGCGGATGTGGAGTCAGCTAGCTTAGTTAACGTGTCTAGTCAGGGAATTTCTCCTAGTGTAGCTTATCAGCCTGACAGCTTGGTCTGTAGCATTGAGACCGTCTCCCTACCCTGCTGCTGTGTTACTCCCAAGCTCTCCTCTCCTGAATGTGCGAATCACAATAATCTAATAATGATTCCCACCACTGGTGTTGGGTGAAATGTACCTAATAATCTACAGAACCAAACATCTAGTGTGATCACGAGTGTGACCGCACATTGGTCAAAGTGTTGGTCCTCAAAACTGTCAACTTGGACACCTTGTCGTACAAGGTGTCAACTCCCCATTAATATTTCATCTACTGGAGGCAGCACGGTGGCGCAGTGGTTAGCGCGGTCGCCTCACAGCGAGAAGGTCCTGGGTTCGAGCCCCGGGGTTGTCCAACCTTGGGGGTCGTCCCGGGTCGTCCTCTGTGTGGAGTTTGCGTGTTCTCCCCGTGTCTGTGTGGGTTTCCTCCGGGTGTTCCAGTTTCCTCTCACAGTCCAAAGACATGCAGGTCAGGTGACTCGGCTGTACTAAATTGTCCCTAGGTATGAACGTGTGTGATGGCCTGGTGGCCTGTCCAGGGTTTCTCCCCACCTACCCCCCAGTGACTGCTGGGATAGGCTCCAGCATCCCTGAGAGCAGGATAAGCTGTTTGGATAATGGATGGATGGATTTCATCTATTGGTAGCTCTAAAGCTCTGCCTACTACTGATCACTTCAACAAGATGCTTCAATTTGGCTTCATAAATATCAGACCACTGTCTACCAAAGCCTTACTAATAAATTATCTGACTCTTGAACATAGTTTCGATATGATTGGGACACGTGAAACGTGGCTGAAACCAATGTTTTCCTTCCCTTAAGTGAAGCTTCCCCACCCGACTATACTTATGCCCATGTAGCGCGGGCAAATAAACAAGGTGGGGGTGTTGCCTTAATATGGAAGTCTATTTTTAATTTAACTTTTAAATTTGAATCTAAATTCGAATCTTTTGGTCCACCTCCCTCAGCCACAAACAGACTGCTTCGGTCCACATTCTCACACTCTACCAACCTCCTGTTCCTCATTCTAATTCTAGGTGATTTCAATATTCATCTGAATAAGGCTGCTGATCCTCTAAATAAAGCCTTTCTGGTGCTTTTTGATACTTTTGGGTTCACTCAGTTTGTTCAAGAGTCGACTCATTGCAGTGGTAACACCCTTGGTTTGGTTTTATCTAAAGAGATAGCTGTTTCTGATCTGAGTCTCTTGCCAACCACCTCTGCTGTGTCAGATAATTTTCTCATCAAATTTGAAGGTTTATTGGTCTGTCCTGTTAATGTCGGTGCAGATGTAATTGCCAGTCGCCACATCGGTCCCTCCACTCTAGCTGCATTTGGAAATTTCACTAGTGACTCAAATGTGGCCCTCTCTAGTCTCGATTCAGCCGCAACTCTCACTACCAGAGCTAGGCGACTAAAGAGGCCTACACCCTGGTTTACCGACGAGACACGTGCTCACAAGCGGCCCTGCAGGAGACCGGAACGCAAACGGTGAAAATTAAAATGAGAAGTTTTTTAACCTATCGTGGCACGAGTGTTTATTGAAATAAAAGTGTGCTTCAGCTGCTGTAACTCTCGCTTAATCAGTATTGATAAACATAATCCCACATTTCCCTGACGCTGTAGCTAAATTTACTAAAAAGCAGCCGTCTATTTGCTGCTCACCGTTCAAGGCCCACGAGTTTCAAGACTTTTTCTACAAAAGTTTGATGAGATCATAAACGAAATTAGTTTTTCAACTCCAGCTACTCCTGCAGAGTCTGCCTTACCAAATCCATATCTATATAAAACGAGTCACTGATGGTCCCCATTGTTTACAGCTTATGAGACTATCTCTCTTGATAGTTTGAATAAGCTCATGTCAGCTTCTAAACCAACTGCTGGCCTACTAGACCCTTTACCAGCAAAACTTTTTAAAGACATCTGGCCATTCCTGGGACCTATAATGCTGGACAGTTTCATAATTTATCACTTACTACTGGCACTTTTCCCAGCAGTTTTAAGACAGCTGTGGTCAAACCTCTACTTAAGAAACTGCACCTCAGGGCGTGCAGGTAGCATAGCGGTCTATTCCATTGCATACCAATACGGGGATCGCCTGTTCAGATCCCTGTGTTACCTCCGGCTTGGTCGGGTGTCCGTACAGACACAACTGGCCATGTCTGCGGGTGGGAAACTGGATGTGGGTATGTGTCCTGGTCACTGCACTAGCGCTTCCCTCTAGTCAGTCCGTTCAGGGGGGAGGGGGAACTGAGGGGAGTTGTGTGAATCTTCCCACACGCTAAGTTCCCCTGACGAAACTCATCACATCACTGTCAGATGAAAAGAAGCGGCTGGCGACTCCACATGTATCGGAGACATGTGGTAGTCTGCAGCCCTCCCCAGATCGGCAGAGGGGGTGGAGCAATGAATGGGACGGCTTGAATAAGGTAATTGGCCAAGTACAATTGGGGAGAAAAGGGGGGATCCCCCCAAAAAAGAAACTGCACCTCGATCTAGGGTCTCTTAATAACTATCGACCAGTTCCATTAAAGTCCTTAGATGTTTCAAAATGCTGCTGCTAGAATCCTAACTAAAACTAGAAAATTTGACCATATCACACCAATTCTTGCCTCCCTTCATTGGCTTCCTATCCATGCTTGATCAGACTTCAAGGTGCTTCTGCTGACTTATAAAATCCTAAATGGGCTGGCCTCATATTTGTCTGATCTCCTTAAACTGTACATTACATCTCGAGCATCCCGCTCTCAAAATACAGGGATCATGTGTGTACCCAAAGTTAAAAAGAATCAGGCCCCATTCTTGTGGAATAACTTGCCTGTAGCCATCAGACAATCAGAGTCTGTTGAGTCTTTATAATCCAAACTTAAAACTTATCTTTTTGCCTTAACCAACAATTAGCTGCCTTTAGATTACTTTACTACTTATTTTACTACTTACTTTAAATACATCATGACCTGTACTGCATGGTCAGTTTCTGTCTCAATAAATTACTAAGCACTTTCCTGCCGATGAGATCATAGAGTATAGATTATTGACTATTGTCAACTGTTTTCTTCTTTTGACATCTTTTCTCTCTCTCTGAATGATGTCTTCTCCTTTCGCTTCTTCCATGTATGCGAGTCTTCCTTGGTGTGCATGTGTAGTCTGTCCTCTTCCCAGGTCTTTATGGTGACAGTGGTTGCCACCTGGACACTACTTAGCATCCCCCTCATCACATCCCCCCTTTCCCCTCAAGTGTACTTGGTCAATTACCTCTCTCTTTTCTGAGCCGTCCCGGTCGCTGCTCCGACCCCTCTGCCGATCTGGGTAGGAGGGCCACAGACGACCATATGTCTCCTGAGATACATGTAAAGTTGCCAGCCACTTCTTTTCACTTGAGAGTGAGGAGTTTCGCCGGGGGGACGTAGCATGTGGGAGGATCACACCATACCCCCCAGTTCCCCCTCCCTGCTGAACAGGTGCCCCGACCGACCAGAGGAGGCACTAGTGCAGCAACCAGGACACATACCCACATCTGGCTTCCTACCCGCAGACACGGCCAATTGTGTCTGTAGGGACGCCCGACTAAGCCGGAGGTAACACGGGGATTCGAACCGGCGATCCCCGTGTTGGTAGGCAATGGAATAGACTGCTACGCTACCCGGACACTCCCCCCATCACATTTTTTTATGTATCTTATAAATCCATATAATGTTGCTATCCTGTTTCAATGTTATATCCTTCTCTCACTCCGATGTGTGACTGTTTTCCTTGTCTCTTCTCCCGTGTATGTGAATGGGGTGATGTTTTTCTCTCTTGTGTGCATGTAGTCTGTCCTCCTGTCAGGTCTACATGGTGATGGTGGTCACATGGCTGAGGTCCTGGGCTGTTACTGGACTCTGCTTGGCATCCTCCTCATCATATTCTTCATATATCTTATCATTCCATTATAATTCTGTTATCCTCTTTCAATGTTGTATTGTGTAAATTGTGTACATACAACATCCACTGCATGTCTGTCCATCTTGGGAGAGAGATCCCTCCTCTGTTGCTCTCCCTGAGGTTTCTCCCTATTTTGTCTCCCTGTTAAAAGGGTTGTTTAGGGAGTTGTTCCTTATCTGATGCGAGGGTCTAAGGACAGGATGTGGTATTGCTGTAAAGCTCACTGAGGCAAATTTGTAATGTGTGATAATGAGCTATACAAATAAAATTGACTTGACTTGACATTTTCCAATACACCAAGTCATACACGGGTAACACAGTCAAACATCATTTCTTCAAAACATTTTCACTGGCAGAAGACATCACATAACACATCTGCGTTAAGGATATTTAGCATGATTTTTCCATAAAAGCAGAGCAGGGAATGGAACAAACCAGCTATGAGGGTTCCCAGGTAGATGGGGTTGGGTAACCTGGAACAAAGATATTTGGCGTCTGAATGCTTTGTGAAAAAAAAATGGCAAAAATGTTTAAACGAGGAACATACACGAAATAATTTTAATCAACGCATCTCTCTGTGTAGTGTTATTCATTCAAACCTTTGGTAGGTGGTCATGCGGTGATACTGAGTGAAGATGCTTCTAGCAAGCCATGGGAAGAGCAGGCCACAAATTAGCCCTCCGTAGCCTCCCAACATGGCTGCTATAAGTAAAATGGCTGCTCCGCTCAAGGCTGGGAACAATAGTGTCCAATAGTACAAGACTAGATGTAAGAAACACAAGTCATCAGCACACAATTGTATGGAGGAACAGACACATACATAGAGTGCTACCTCTACCACTGACATCCTTGTCATCACAAATATTACTGCTTCCATTACTAGTTTATTAAAGTGAGAGAGTTATAAGTACCGTGAGACTCTTTAGGCTTGTGGTGTATCGGTTCGTTGATGTAACGACTCAGTAGTTTGGTGAGTTGCTGATGTCTAGGAAAGAGATATCGACAGATTAATCAATATAAGGATCCCAAGGGAAGAACAGACCTCTGGAAAACAAGAACATCCATAGTACAGGTTTTAACAGTACCAAGGCGTTATGGCTATCCAATGCAATTTCCTGGTTATTGTTTTGCCAGCAACTTCCAAGGACCACATATTTACCGAAATGTCTTCCCCTGCTTGCTGAGGTCCAGAGGCGTTAGGCCGCTGTGGTTTTTCTGATGGAGCATGATATAACCTGCTTTCTGAAGCAGTGTCCAACACACCTCCACGCCTCCTCTCTCCGCAGCAACGTGGAGCGCCGTTCCCCCCTGCTGGTCCACCGCATCTACTGCACATCTCTGGAAAAGACCAGGTTAGAGCAGCGCTTCTTCAGGCGGTCCTCTGGGAAACTCCCATTTCTGCTGGCTTCCTATCCTGACAGAAGTTCTAACCATCTAATTAGTGTTTAGACCTGACACAACAGGTGAATGTAATTAAAGATGAACAGTGCTGCTTTTGGCCACAACTCGCACAACTGAGCAAAGTGCCAACAGAAACACTAACATTATGGGATTTTCAAGCATGCATACAAGCAGGTATGTGCATGCTGTAAGCATGAAGGTGTGAAGAGGGCTGTCTGGCTAATGGTAATTTCAGGGCAGTTTACACTTTGTGACCCTCATTCACATTACTTTGTTGTAGTTGTGCTGGGTCTGATGATAGAAACATAAAGCTATACACCGATCAGCCAAAACATTAAAACCACTGACAGGTAAGTGAATAACATTGATTATCTCATTACAATGGTGCCTTTCAAGGGGTGGGATATATTAGGCAATAAGTGAACAGTCAGTTGTTGAAGTTGATGTGTTGGAAGCAGGAAAAATGGGCAAGCGTAAGGATCTCAATGACTTAGACAAGTGCCAAATTGATATGGCTAGACGACTGAGTCAGAGCATCTCTGAACACAGCAGGTCTTGTGGGGTGTTCCCAAGTATGCAGTGGTCAGTACCTACCAAAAGTGGTCCAAGGAAGGACAACTGGTGAAAACCAGTGATGGGGTCATGGGCAACCAAGGCTCACTGATGCGCTTGGGGAGCGAAGGCTAGCCTGTCTGGTCCGATCTCACAGAAGAGCTACTGTAGCTTAAATTGCTCAAAATGTTAATGCTAGCGATGACAGACAGGTGTCAGAACACACAGTGCATTGCAGCTTGCTGCGTATGGGGCTGCGTAGCGCCAGACCAGTGCCGATGATGACCCCTGTCCACTCTCGAAAGCTCCTACAATGGGCACATGAGTGTCAGAACTGGACCATGGAGCAGTGGCTAGCTCAGTTGGTAAGAACGTCGACTTTCCGTGCTGGAGATCAGGGATTCAAACCCCGGTGGGGGACAAGTATCCAGTAAGAGTCCGTGGCTTAAGACTCCTAAGCCAGCTACCTCGGACATGAGTGAGAGTACATGAATAGAGTCATACCAGCTCGGACGTCACCCGAGTCAACAAGGTCCGCGTCAGGTGTTGGGGAACCAGGGCAACCTGATGAGAAATGGACTACTGGAACAAGACATTCATGGACAAGGGCCGAGAACCTGGAATTGATGGAATGCTACCATAACAGCTGGCTGGGTCTGATGAATCACGTTTTCTTTTACATCATGTTGACAGTCAGGTGCATGTGCATTGTTTACCTGGGGAAGAGATGGCACCAGGATGAACTATGGGAAGAAGGCAAACCAGCAGAAGCAGTGTGAGGCTCTGGGCAATGTTCTGCTGGGAAACCTTGGGTCCTGGCATTCATGTGGATGTTACTTTGACATGTGCCACCTACCTAAACAGCGTTGCAAACCCGGTACACCTCTTCATGGCAACGGTACTCCCTGAGGGCAGTGGCCTCCTTCAGCAGGATAATGTGCCTTGTCACACTGCAAAAATTGTTCAGGAGTGGTCTGAGGAACATGACAAGGTTCAAAGTGTTGCCTTGGCCTCCAAATTCCCCAGATCTCAATCAGATCGAGCATCTGCGGGTTGTGCTGGAAAAACAGGACTTGAAGGATCTGCAGCTAACGTCTTGGTGCCAGATACCTCAGGACACCCACAGAGGTCTTGTGGAGTCTGTGCCTCGACGGGTCAGAGCTGTTTCGGTGGCACGAGGGGGACCTACACAATATTAGGCAGGTGGTTGTAATGTTTTGGCTGATCGGTGTATAAATGAAAACACCTGTACTGGGTTATACATTATGTTGAGACACAAAATTTGTGATCACAGGCAGAGCAGAGGGCGACAAAAAGTTGGCTTTTTAACATTGCAACGAGGAGGACTAATCTTTACACCATTTCCGTAAAACAGAAGTACATCGGCCATGCCTGCAACTTGTGCCTTCAGTCAAATGAAAGGTGGGCGCTTCCTCTCCACGCGGCTGCACCGACACCCGGGTATAAACACTGGAGCCTTCTAAATACTATAAATTGAGATTTTCCGCCCGTCCTCGAAGCTAATAACTTTGGTCAACATAGTCACTGGGGTCTAACAACACATGAACAAATGTTGTTTGCATGGAAAACGCCACAGTTCAGCGTCAACTTCCTGGCTGAAGAGATGTCAGCTGTTCAGCTCCCCATAGACTGGCTTGAGCACAGCTAGGGTACAGCACAGCCCATGAGCAAGTGAGTAAAGAGTGTGTGATTGTGTGAGGGTGCGAGTGTACGCACTCACTTCAACGGGTGCATGTATTTACCCACCTGGTCTCTGAGTAAGTAGCGGACCACCTCCGTGTTGCCGGTGGACGCTGCCAGGTGAAGGGGTGTGACCTGGTACATGTCTGTGTCAGAGAACCGGAACATTCCCGTTTCCCACAAGTAATGCATGGCAACACTAACAAAAACAACACAGAATCAGTGTGTGTGTGTGTGTGTGTGTAGCATGTTTGTGTGCACCCGCATGACAAAAATGAAGATTAAAAAAAGTTAATTTTATGATGTGTTGTTTGAAAATAGGCCTCATCAATGTTATTCACAGCGACAACAGAGAGCGACATTTTCAAATCAAGCGGACTCGTTGACGCCAACGTCTCCCCTGTAGCCGAACCCAGGCTCTTTTAGCACGTGCTGATACCAGCGTTGCATTCAGAATCAGAATCGTGTTTGTTGGTGGCCATGCGGGTTTGCACATGCACGGAATTCGACTGCGGTTTCGTGGCTCTCTCGCTGCACTTAACATGGAATAACAACACCGCAACACAACAATCCTCAGATGTGTACACAGGGATTGACTTATACAGGTGAAATATGAGGTGATAAGGTGCGATGGTGCAGAGAATATACCAGAGACGCTACTCATGGGGGCACGTAAGACGGGATTCAAATTCTTTAAATTGCGATAAAAACTAATACGTCAGAATACTGCAGCCATTTTCTACACAACCGACTGTGAAGACACTACAGCTACATAGCAGTGCCCAAACCACCTATCAGCAGAATTAACCACAATGTCTTGATGCATGTTCAACAGTCCAGTGAGGAATACCACAGAAAGTCGAATCAGTTCACACAGCACTGGGGAATAGCTGCAATCACAGCGTCGTACGATGGCGATTTGTGGACGGCACCTGGGTTAAAATTAAATGTCAGGATGTAGCACATTTCACTGACCACATGAACTCCGTGGACAACCACATCAAGTTCACCAGGGAGGATGTGAAAAAAGACAGGTCAGCCTTCTTACACCGAAAGTACATTTGGTGATGGGGGACATCCGATTGCTGAGGTTTACCGTAAACCAACACAAACTGATCAGTACTTAAGGTTTGACTCTCATCATCCACCGGAGCACAAACTAGGAGTCATGAGGACGCCGGACCGCCGAGCTGACAACGTCCCCGCCCACACAGCGGCCGGGGAAGGGGAGAAATCCCACATTAAACAGGCCCTGGTTAAGTGTGGTTATCCCAACTGGGCGTTTGTCAAAGACGGGAAGACGCCCAAACAGTGGACCAGCCGATCGAGGAGAGGAGAAGGACAACAGCTGTCTGAGCATAAACCAGTTGTGATTCTGTATGTGGTGGGGGTGTCAGAACAGTTGAGATGCGTATTTTCTCAACACCGCATCTCAGTTGCTTTCAAGCCCCAAGACACACTGCGCCAGAAATTGCTCCACCCCAAGTATCGGGTCCCCTTGGCACAAACAGAGCAATATAATGTATGCCGTTAAGTGCTGGGAGGATGCTGTGCCTCGTTCATCGGGGAAACCAAACAGACGCTGCCAAGAGGATGGCACGACACAGGGGAGCTAATGTGTCAGGCCAGGACTCCACAGTCTACACCATCTACAGACCAGTGGCCACTCTTTCCAGGATGAGGACGTGCACATCCTTGATAGGGAGGAACGCTGGTTTGAACGGGAGTCAAAGAGGCCTTCTACGTGAAGAGGGAACGACCATCCCTGATCCGGGGGGGGGGGGGGTGCCAAGAGTACATCTGTCACCATCTTACAATGCTGTGATTGCAACCATTCCCAAATCCTCTGTGAATAGTACACATGGCCATTGACACTCTAGTTAATGGTCACGGTAATTTGCATATGAACCCGGTCGTTGGTTCCAGTTGTTCTGCAGCTGTATTGCTTGCAAGGGTCAGTCGAGACCGAAGAGGTCACGTAGATGGGTGACGAAACCTCTCTCTCTCAATAACCGTTGTGTCCAAATGAACTGATTCATTTTTGTGATTTTCTTAGCCGGATTATTGAGCGGGCATAAAGACGGACACACACACACCGTGTCTAGAATAAAGTTACATCCCTCTAAGGTAATTTGAGTATTGGTGCACATCTTTACGGCCGTCTTCTGCACTTACATGCTGCCCCCGGTCACCGCATGGTGCAGGCAGGTTTTCCTTTGCAGGTCCAGGATTCGCAGATCAGCCCCGTGTTGCATCATTTGGTGCATAATATAGATATTCCCCTGCCTGAAGGGAGCGCAAAGAAACAACCTGTTATTCCACGTGAATGAGAAGGCATAGGCGGACACGGTGTTGCCTGTTTGGAACGGGGGCCATGTAACTAACCTGCAGGCGAAATGAAAGGCGGTCTGCCCTGCATCACATGTCAGGTTGGGGTCAGCTCCATTACTCAGGAAGAGGTCGACCAGCCCACGGTTACCGTGAAGGGCGGCGCAGTGAAGTGGGGTAAAACCGCCCCAGCCTGGATAAAAAAAAAACCAAATACATGCACACAAAAAGGGCTCGAGGATGCTGAGATTCAAACTTCTTACTCACTATCATGTTTGACTCTTTTGTCGTTTTGGGCAAACGTTACCCTGACACCCTCAAGCCTCCTGACCCACTGATGGTTTAAAACCACCCAAACGCCATTGCTTCGCTTTTGTTGATGGTTGTCCATATCACTTCCGGCTCTGCCCGGATATGATCGAGCTGGCCGAGTTGGAATGCGGAAGAGAGTGTGCATAGAGTCCACTGCACACACAAAAAAAAGTTGCGAAAAAAAAACCAACACCTAAAATGACCACGAGCAGCCAGAAACGAAGGCTCGTCATGTGCGCGTCATGTCACTGCTGATGACGTGTGTTATAATAATGTAAACTACTAATAAGACACCCTAGCTAACGGGTCTGACCCTTTAGCCGAGCGGTTAGTGATGTCGCCTTGTGGTGCAGTACACCCCGTATCGAATCCCGCACCGGGCAAGAAAATAACCGGTTACATTAGTAGCAGCGCTGGGATCCGGAAGTGTGCAGATCCTCAGAAGTCTCTTCGGAGCGCGGGAATAACAAAGCGCGAGGGCGCACTTCCGGGAGAGGATGACGACTGTAAACTACTAATAAGACACGTTAGTCCCTAGTTAACGGGTCTGACCCTTTAGCCGAGCGGTTAGTGATGTCGCCTTGTGGTGCAGTACACCCCGTATCGAATCCCGCACCGGGCAAGAAAATAACCGGTTACATTTACTTTAATCAGTCAATCAAACTTTACAGTAAGTTAATATGTAAAGGAAGAAATCAGGTGTAAGGAGGCAACGATACGCAGTTGCGCAGAATTCAATTACGCCGATGACGCCATCAGCCGTGTCGGATGAGCCGTGACCCGTTAGATGGTCCACGACCCCCGGAAACCACACGTCTCATGTGGGGAACAGTAAACACGCCTGTCACAATGTTAAGACGACGAACTCACGGCACACATACGACACAGCACGACTGTGGGGCCTACGAGCAGGGTTTCAGCGCACGCAGCTAGCGGATGGACCGGATGGGATGGGGTGGGGGTGGGGGGTAGGTATGGGGGGTAGGTATTTGTTTCTTCACCCGGCTATTCCGTCCTTACCTTTCTGTCTGAGGAGCGATCGATCGCTCTGAACGAACTGCGCACACTGTTCAATATTCCCCCGCTGTACACACTCAAATATGCTCTCGCCAACAGCGGAGCACGCAGGCATCGGACGCATTATTGGGATTCCTGCGGATCAGCCGCCCCTTCAGAGCGTTCCCCTCTCCCCGCGGTGACACCGCTCCTCAGCCCAACTGCGGGGGGGAGGGGGGGAGAAACATGCCTCTCGCAGAGCGGTGGCGGGTCAGCTATTCAAGCCGGAGTAACGGGATCTTTCATTGTCCCGAACTGATTTGACCGGGGGGGGGGGGGGGGCACCGCGCGTCGACCAGCCGATTGGCCGCAGCTTCCCCGCGTGACCGGCGCGTCATCCGAACACGTGGTTCCTATAAATAAGCCGACGTCAGCGCGCTTCGTCGGCACAGGGGTTAAGAGTCGGTTTTAAGTGGAGAGGGGTCCGCCGTACGGCGCGCGTGCAAAGAGGTCGCAGACGCTGGGCGGACTGCGGTCTGCTGGTTTACATGTGAGTGCGCTAAGGGGGTCGGAGAGGACGAACGCCAGTTTATAATCCCGTATTTAGTTATTTTTTGTACGCAGCATTTCTTTTGACGGTAGCGCTCAGCAATTGATTTGGGGAATGTGACGTCATCAACGCCACGAACCCCCCCCACCACCACCCCGGCTGCTGTTCGTCACTGCTGGGCGTTATGTCACGTGCGGTCTGGGAACCACGTGCCCCGTTCGGCTGCGCGTTCCCAGGTTGGACGACGTGTTTGCCTGAACCGGCATGAAACCTATGGGGGGGGGGGGGGGGTCGGGGGCAGAGGTGGAAAAACCCGGTCCAGAAAGTAAGAACCCTAACCGTGTCTTTACTCCATCCATTTATTAAACCGGTTGATTTGGGAAACTAGTCGGCGCAATCTGATGGTTTAGAACGTGGGTGGAGTAAAGACACGGTTAGGGTTTTTACTTTCTGGACCGGGTTTTTGCACCTCTGGTCGGGGGGGGGAGGGGCGTTTGGAAACTTGAATGGGAGCGCCTGGTTCACTGTACACGTCATTACTCATCTAGCGGCGCTCGCGCTTCACTTGGGTCGGCGCTCATACCCACGTTTTTACTTTTTATACTTTCGGAGTTGCGTTTTTTAATCGAACCTTCCACATCGCTGTCTCTTGCACCTCGCAGCGAGCGTGTCAAACTGCCCAGTCAGATTCCCCGTTGCGTCACCGACCCCACGTTGCGTCGCCGACCCCACGTTGCGTGACCGACCCCACGTTGCACCACCGACCCCACGTTGCGTCACCGACCCCACGTTACGTGGCCGACCCCACGTTGCGTCACCGACCCCACGTTACGTGGCCGACCCCACGTTGCGTCACCGACCCCACGTTGCGTCACCGACCCCACGTTACGTGGCCTACCCCACGTTGCGTCACCGACCCCACGTTGCGTCGCCGACCCCACGTTGCCGCCATGCCAATAGAGCTGGCTGATTCAACAAGGGAGCCGTCGCTCCCATGACACCTTGACCTAATTTGCATGCCTAGGCCGCTAAGATTCAGTTGAAATCCGTCCATCCGTCATCCAAGCCGCTTATCCGAGCAGGGTGGCGAAATAGACCAAGTAAGTGGGCAATTAAGTCGCAAGTAGGGTCTATTGAAATTCCAGGTCATAGGTCAAACCTTGGAGAAGTGCCATTTCTGAGTTCAATAGAACAATTAGAGTTGATATTTTGGGTGCAGCAACAAGGTCCTGGGTTCGAGCCCCGGGGTCGTCCAACCTTGGGGGTCGTCCCCTGTGTGGAGTTTGCGTGTTCTCCCCGTATCTGCGTGGGCTTCCTCCGGGTGCTCCGGTTTCCTCCCGCAGTCCAAAGACGTGCAGGTAAGGTGACTTGGTCCCCGTCTGCCGCCCAATGACTGCTGGGATGGGCCCCAGCATCCCTGAGAGCAGGATAGGCGGTCACACATCAACGCAGGCCCATTTTCTTTCCAGGCCCCATTTCCCTGCAAGGTTTTTACGAATCCACACAGGGGCGCTGTTGAGTTATACTTGCATTTTGCTGCGACGCAAGCAACAATATTTGTCTCTAAATCCCATTGCACGTCTGTGCATTTGTTGATATACGACAATGATCCTAACACGAACCCTCACCTACCCACCGTCCAATCACTGACACATCAGCATCAAACTATAATGAAGACCCTGCGGTGACAATTAGCGTCTTACAACAACAAAATGTAATTGCTCGTTTGTTGCTTTTTTTAACAATGAATCACGGAGTGGTGTTAGTGTGACTCATATGATGTCAGTGTTAAGTGACAATACTATAAAAAGCCGAGGGGACTTTTCTCGGGATTCAGAGTAGGAGGGGCCCGTCTGTAACCAGCCAAACAACAGTTCTTCACTTCTGCTTTCTCCAAGGAAGTAAGGCACATGATCCAGGCCAGCTGATGCAAACTGCTCTCCTTGTGCAAAGTCCAGCCTGCTTGATGCAGATTAGTGAGAGGTGGGTGGGTTCAGCTCTGGGTCTGCTACAGTAGTCCCCTAAATCATGTTTGAGCGAGTCTCGGCTCGCCCGGTCTGACATGGGAACAGAGGCAGAGGCACCAGATCACCGGGCTGGGACACAACACAACTGATAGGATTTTGCCCTCGTGCCAGGGGACTCCCAGATGGCTCTCACTCCACCACAGGTAGGTACAGTGCGGCAGTGTCTGTGTGTTGGGGGGGCTTATTCCTTATGAAGGCCTGGCAATGCTTAGGGAAGGTGCAATAAAGAATGCACTTTCACACTTGATCATTCTTTCTCTCTGCCCCCCCCCCCCACACATGTCCAACAGGTTTTCAAACCAGGAAACTAGTGTGTATGGAACGTGAGCTTGCTCTCGGCTGCCGGTTTGAATGCATCTCTCTCATTGCTGTAGGTCACTGGCTCGGGGGGGGGGGGGAGCGTTCCTCTTCCCAGTCCTATGGCGTGACACTCGCTGTCACGTACAACTTAAAAACTCCCATATTAAAGCTCCCGCATGAGCAACTTAGTCTCTTTTGGGACTTTGCGGCGGTTTTCTAAATCTCCAGATGCTGCACGTGCATTTTGAGGGCAGAGTGCCTGAAGGCAAAACTACATCTGGCGTGTCATATCTGTAAGTGTCCGATTACGATGGCGTTGGCTTTTGCTCAACGGCACCCTGCAAAGGAGACATCTGGTTTTATTACCGTCATCCTGGCGTCCCAGTGTTTTTGCCAGCAGTGATTAGCCTACATAAGTCACCGTAAAGATTTGCAACGTGATTTTCTGCAAGGCCTCAGGGAGGAGTCACGGGTGCCAGAGACAGACACGCTCCTGCTTCTGACCACCTTCACATGGAAAGAACTTGAGCCTGAGTGACACGCCGCCGCCATGTTGTCTGTCCCGGAGTCCTGATGAGCTCCCCACCCAGGCAGAGTTTTTCACTTTTTGGGACGCGTTTCGTCTGAGGAAGATGTGGCGTGTATGGGAGATGTGACAGCAAGGTACATCCTGTGCCTGGCACCGAGTTAAAGATTTAAATGTGCGAGACAGTAGGGCTGGGCAATAACTCAATAAAGTCTCTTATCGTCTTTCACTGTTGTGTTATCAGGTTGAAGTTTAGATAGTTATATCGGCATAATGTGTTTGGTAGTCTCATTTAATGATAATGAAAATCTATTACCTGAACTGTCGACTTCCCTAAAATCTCTCACAAAATGAGGCCTGAAATATCTGAGGCAGTATCATTTGAAAACTAGTATTGGTTGGATATCATACTTTTACATTACCAAACATTTCAACACGGTGAACCTCAGCTGGATTCTTAAACGTGATGTTTTTGCATAAGATAGATGTTGCAGAGGACGTTGTTTCATATTGATATCATATATCATTCCAAATGACTACTGTCACGATGAGGTTTTCAACTATCGCCCAGCGCTAGCTAAGAGTCCTATCAGTGAATGCCATCGAGTCACCACAATCAACTTGTAAACTAATAATAGCATGCTCATGCTCATCATTGCATTTAATTTCAAAATATGTCACGTCCTGTTTGAAACTATGACAGTGTGGTGCCTTCTCTCTCTCTCTGTTTACCAGGAATGGATGGGTGGCTTAGAGAGGATCAACAAAGAAACAGGAGAGCTGAGTGCTTCCGGGGAGTTGGCTGTCTCTGTAAAGATAAAGGAGGAGGACGGGGATGTCACAGCGGCTCCTCAGACTCTACAGGAACTCAAAGACCAAGTGAAGGAGCTGGGGTCATATCCATGCCCTGACCCCGACACCATACACCACCATATTCCCGTGGAGCAGAGAGAGGAGCATTTACTGAGAGTCCTACCTCTCTACATACAGGTACATATAAACATATATATATGGAAATTCACTAAGGTTTCTCCGCTAAGCAACAACTCCTCCTTTGAATACCATGTAATCATGGTTACTGCTCCTATTAAGCTATTTGTGGCTGTCATATACCACCCACCAGGGTGTCAACTGGGGAACTTTGTAGTCGAGCTAGACATGTTACTCTCGGCCATTCCTGACGATGACACACCACTGATTGTCATGGGAGACATGAATATCCTTACTGAAAAAACCCAAGCGACTGACTTCCTGTCTCTTCTGTCCTCCTTTGACCACAGACAGGGCACACACACACAAATTGGGCAATACGCTCGATCTAATTTTGACTCGGAAAGGCACCAGAGCAAATCTGACTGTCACCCCCCTACATCTGTCAGACCATTTCTTTATTGAATTTACGGCCTCCTTACTGGAACATCCTCATGTTCCTCCACAAAGGGTCTTCTTCCGCCAAAACCTCTGGTCCCTTACACTCAGCCAAAACCTCCGGTCCCTTACACCAACCCAGCTCTCCAATGAGGTCTTGGCTTCCATGCCTCCTCATAATGAATTGTCTTCACTCCCTGTCAACGAGGCTACAGACACACTCTGTTCCTCAATTTCTGTCTTCTAGCATCCAAACCTGCTCGTAATGCCCCCCCCCCCAGTCCATGGCTCACTGAGGTCATCACAAAGCAAAGGATGGGGCTCAGAGCGGCAGAGAGAAAATGGTGTAAAACCACAGTCCACTGACCTCAGTGACTATCAGCGCCTCCTAGTGACATTCTCCTCCTTAAAAACAGCTAAGACCACTTACTATCAGAACAAGATCTGTGGTGACACTGATGCTTGAAAAATTGTTTTTTTTTGCTTTTAACTCACTCCTTAATCCACCTCCTCCTCTGACCTCCACTCTGCTCACTCCTGACATGTTCACCTCGTACTTTACTGATAAGGTTTCTGCCATCAGTAACCAGTTCTCTGAGGCTGACTAACTCTGCCGTTGCTGGCTAACACTGCCTCACTCGCCTCATTCTCCCTCCTGACCAGGGAGGAAGTCCCCAAGTCTCCTGGACTCTCGTCCCACTACCTGTCCACTGGACCCGATACCATCCAACCTCCTACAGACCATTTCCCCTGCCCTCAAACCTGCAGTCAGACATCATCAACTCCTTGCTTACAACGGGTGTGTTTCCCACCACAAGCTCGGGTCACCCCGCTGCTCAAAAATCTACACTCAACCAAGCCCAGGTTGAAAACTACAGACCAGTTTCACTCCTAGCCTTTCTTTCAAAAATACTTGAGTGCACGGTCTTTAATAAAGTCTCTGAATTCCTTTCTGAGAATAATCTGTATGATCTGAATCAGTCTGGCTTTAAGCGGGGTCACTCTACTGAGACTGCACTCCTGTCGTTAATGGAGTCACTGCGTTTGGCTAGAACTGCTGGTCAGTGGTCATCTATATTGCTGCTAGATCTGTCAGCTGCCTTTGACATGGTTAACCACCAAATCCTCTCCACACTCACTGAGCTTGGTATCTCAGGATCTGCCCTCTGCTGGTTCATGTCCTACCTCTTGGGGAGTTCTTTTACAGTATTTTGGAGGGAAGAAGTGTCCAAAACACACGGCTTATCCACGGGAGTACCTCAAGGGTCAGTGCTCGGTCCCCTTCTCTTCTCAATATACATCACCTCACTTGGTGCAATCATCCGCTCCCATGGTTTCTCATACCATTGCTATGCTGATGATACCCAGCTCTTCCTATCATTCATGCCAGATGACCTCACAGTCTCAGCATGGATATCGTCATGCCTTGCTGATAGCTCTGCATGGATGACAGAATGCCACCTTCAGCTTAACCTATCTAAGACTGAGCTCCTTGTCATCCCAGCCTTGCCATGCAGTGTCTTTGTCCATGTCTACATCTGCGTCTAAGTTTGTGTCATCGTTTGAAGTTTTTATTTTGATCTTCGATTTTTTTGTTTTTTTCGTTTGATGGCTGGGAGAGCTGGCGTTGGATTGGCTGAGAAAGCGTGGTCTGCTGTGTCCTGTGGGCCCAGGGACGACGGCCCTGCTCGGAGCTGTGCCCGAGAGGAAGCACCCAGGGCGGTCTGACAGGACACAGAAGCGGGGCAGGCTAAGCTAACTGCTAGCCCATGCAGACCAACAGTTCCGACAGTCATCCTGGCTGGCGCTCGTTCTCTGGAAAGTGGAATTTTTAGACCGTGTTGCACTGAATGGACTTTTGTTAACTGTTTGTGTTTTTTGTTTTTGTTTTGGTGGTGTCATTTTTGGAAATGTTTACGTTTTCATGTTTTGTGTTGTACTGCTGTGGGCTGGATGAGACAAAATTTCATTTCTTTTGTGTGCTCAAGTACATGATAGAAATGACAGTAAATTGTTCTTGATTCTTGAATCATACATATATGTAGTGGTGGGACTAGACTGCCTTCCACTCCACAACTCTTGGTCTTTCTCACATTACTTTTTAGTGGGGACGTATCGATACTGGTATTGAAAATTGGATCGATACTCAGGCTAAAGTGGAATGTCAGTGTCAGATTTTACCCAAGACTAAACTCAGTACCAAAGACCATGAGTTATGCGTCCTAAGTAAAAGAAAAGTGGCTTAATTTACTACATTGAAATCCTGCAGTTATTTAATGATTGAAAAAGAAACGATTCTGTCCAATGACCCCAAACTAGCGGTCTAATTTCCACTGTTCAGTAAAAATAATGGGTATTGGTGGATGTATAAGAATAATACTTAGAATATGTATCGGCTGTGGAAAAGTTATATCTGTGTATTTCTACTTTTTGATCATGAAGAGTTGTGTTCTGTAAAAGTAGTCAGTCTATTTGGCGGTGAGGGGGGTTGTCTGTCTTTTTAGTTAAAAAAAACCAGAAGACAAAGTGGAAGTAACCATTTAGAAAGACCCTTAAATAAGCAGGAAAGATTAAGGGGAAATGAAATTGGAAACCGTCACCTGAAACGGGACAAGAAACCTGGACTGTCTTCGATTTGACGTCAAGCGGTGGTCG